>NW_021704393.1:0-22056 GCF_003719485.1 Trypanosoma conorhini | reverse complement strand
GAAAAGAAAAGCACAGACCATTGCAAGGGATACCCAGAGGGAAGCAAGGAGGGTTCGTAGAACTATATATAGATATATGTGCGTGTGTATTTTACACCCCTGTCTCAGTCACGCCTCTTTCTTGGGGGGTGGCTAAAAGTCATTCAGTGCGTATCGCACGCGAGTTGTGAACTGCCTGGAGTTCTCCGTAGAAAAGGACCAGCGCGGGTCCTCCTTCCGCAGCCACGCAATCACGTAGGCAACCTGCAGATCATTTGGAAGATCAAACTCTACATCTGCGCGGTGCTGACGAATTTCTCCCGTGTGAACGGGGCGGCCGGCGACGCTCAGACCCACGTCGTTGGCGGCGCGAAGAGAGTTCCGCACGTCCATCAAGACATCGCCAGTTGCAGGGCTCTTTTGAACGGTGTAGTAGCGCATCCCGTGCGACTCCAGCACCAGCCACTCATGCTTCTGTCGAAAGAAACGGGCGAAGGGGTTGGACTCGCAAGTGGTGTAGAACGTGGAGACGTGTCTCAACACATCCTTCGCCTGCAGAAGAACATCACGGTGGATGACGACGCCTCCCTCCCTGGCACAGCAGTCGCTGACAAAATCCACGCAAAGGCCACATCCGGCCGCGGCGGCGCAGATGCCTAAGTGGTCCGCTAGGGAAATCCGGGCGGGCAGTGCGCTCAGCGAAAGTCCCACACCGAGCGTGGCTCCACACGTCAGGCCCTGCCCCATCACACACGCAGTTCCCCCTCCTCAGTGACTGCGGTCACGGCGCGCATTGCGGAAGCAAGAACCCTCAGCAAAGCAATGGCAAAAAAAAATGTAGACTGCTCAAGGCGTCATTCAGAAACATAAAACCCCAAGCAAGACGACCGATAAGAGCATATGAAACGATAAAAATGGAGTGGGGGAGGGGGTAAAAATAAAAGGTAAAGCAACAAAGGGTCCGGACAACAAAAATGCCACAGTTCCACAAGAAGAAACGGATCGATAACAACCCCTTTCAATTCTTGAGAGAACAGCAACGTAAAGCAAGTATCTATAACATGTACAGGGAAAATGCATGGATAATCGAGAGAGATCAAATGAGCCCGCCTGGGCCTCTTCTATACTCCTGCGACTCCCCGGACAGGCCGTGTTCACTGGCGCTCGATGCCTGGCGTGGGTCACTCGCCTGCGCCAGAAAGCTTAGACCCTTGCCAGGGCCCTGTGGGGTTTCCCGCAACATCAGCGGCGGCGGTGGCGAGGGCGCCGGCTGTGCCAGTGCCTCGTCAAGGGTAACGCGCGCGCGCACAGCACCGTCTCCCCACTGTCGCTCAACGAAGCTTGTGGCAAACCAGACACCCGTCAGCCAGGTGACGATGAATGGCAGCAGGAAGAAGCAGAGCTGAACAATGAAGCAGAACCCCTGAAACCCGTCCCGCCACCCGTGCCGTGTCAAGGCGGTCGACTCGAGCACAAACAGGGGAAGGTCCTTAGAAAAGAATAGGGCGCTGACACCAGTAATAATGTACTGTGCCTCACGCGATGACCTAGAAGCGTACACGGCGCCGCGAAGCCACAAGACACTACTAACCAGTGCGTACACCAAGGTCCCAATGATACAAAAGGCAAGATACGCTGCCACGAAGCCCTTTCCGTAGAGGTCTAAATGAAGACGGAAGTACGCGCCATAGTTTGCCCACGAGAAACACAGTGCCACTACGTAGAGTACAATGAGCAGCAGAGGGAGAAGGCTAGTGCCAGGGGGCAGCACGGACTTCAAAAAGCCCATGCCGCGGGTCATCGCTTCTTCAATCCCTACACCGCTATCAGAAGTAGCCAAAAAATACAGACGTATGAGCAGGTATAAGAACAATAACAATAAAGATTACGGGAACTGGAACTGTGAAGGACAGACTGTGTATGCACGCATTGGTGAGCGCCCCAAGAACGGCGTCGCGGAATCGCACGCAGGAGAAATATCTTGCACCGCCACAGCAGTCACAGCTCTACCTGTATACACTGTCTTTCATCTAACAAATGTAGAGCAAACGTGGCACAAAAACGCATAAAACGAGAAAGGAACAAAGGGCCAAAACAACGACAACTCCTCAACGACTATGCATATGAGTTGGGCCGCAGGCACACAGCAAAGCAACAAGCAAGCCCTCTTAGAATGCGGCATCAGCGTGCATGAAAGATAATATCTTAACATGTATGCAGCACCCTAATGGTGTTCCGAGAGCCCGCCATTTCGGAACCAGCTGAGCAAAAGCCCCAAACGTGAATTAGGACCGGGGCCTTCGCGCGCTTCCTTTTTTGTAGCCGTCTCAAGTTTCTTCCTCTAGTTGGCCCTTCCTCACTGGGTTGTCGTGCCCGTCAGGGGAGGGGAATCACTTTTGCTCAGCCACAAAGGCATACGCCGCAGCCCTTGGGACACGCAGTCCCGTGTTTCATTGCTAACTCGCGTTCAAAGCAGTGATCTTGGTTTCTGTGGCAATGAGGCCTTTCGGTGGGTAATATTCTTCTCGCTGGCCGCCTCGATGCCCTGCCGCCGCGCCCGCGCATTGGAAGCCATTTGGACGCGTTCTTCTCTTTGCCGCTGCTGCTCTTGTTGCGCTCGCTTCAGCTTCTTGCACCGCTGCCGCATCTCCTCCTGCTGCTTCTGCTCAATCGCCTGCAATCGCCTGATCCGCAAGTATGCTTCCGACTTCACACCCGCGTTTCCCCAGTTTACTATCGCCCGCGTCTCTCTCTCCTCCCACTGCGACAAGATGTGCCGGACACGGTCCTCTACGGCGGTGCCCTTTCCGCCCCCGTCGCTGTCCCCGCCCCCGCTCCCACTACTGGCCACCGAGTTCGAGCCGAGCTCCCACCCCTCGCGCCGGAGAGCGACGCACACGTCATTCGCCTCTCGTGCGTGCGCGGGCCTCCGTGGCGGCGGAGTCGCCGGGCCCCATTCGACACCGCCGCCCCCTACTTTCGTCGGCATTGCAGCTGTAAAGGGCACAGGAGGAAAAAAAAAAGACACACACACGAAAAAGCGAAAACAAACAAAAATACAAAGAAACCGCACGGCAGCAGCAATAAGAATAAGACAGAGGAGAAGGGAAAGCAGCTAAGCACGCCGTGAAGGCCGCCAAAAACAAGAGAGCTTCTACTTAGGAGCAAAGAAGCGCCTTCTAACAACTGCAGAGCACAAACTCACACCTCGGGCCGCTTATCTACAAAGGGACATGCTGACGAAAGCGAAGTGAGATGACCTCGTAAAGTGCTTCTTTGTAATCCGCCACGGGAAAGTTCTTGTCATCTGGTAGAGGCAGTGAAATGACTTCAGCCTTGTCGAGCTCCTCGATGTCCTTGTGGGTGAAGAAGGGGGCGAAGTACGGATGCCTAAGAGCCTCCCGCGCTGTTAGCCGCTTCTTAGGGTTAAAAACAACGAGTTTGCAGATGAGGTCGACTGCGTCGGGGTCATGCCCCCGCAGACTTTCCCGCAATGGATGACTCTCGATGGAAGTTGAGGAGTCCATGAGGGGCCACGCCTCACTTGACTCCAAACTATCCAGGTCGGCGGCTGTGGGCTCCCCTAGGGCGCTGAGGATGAGGGACAATTGATGTGGCGTGGAGTGCCCCTGGAAAAGCGTTGATGCCGTCAGCAGCTCGTATATGATGCAGCCAACCGCCCAAATGTCCATGGCTGTCGTGTAATTTGTGGACTTGGCAAGAACCTCGGGTGCTCTGTACCAGCGGGTGGCGACGTAATACGTCAAATCCCGGAAGACGTCTTCGCCTTGCGCCTGAGCGCACCGCGCCAGCCCAAAGTCGCCAAGCTTAATGCCACAGTCAGAGTTGACAAATATGTTGGCCGGTTTTAAGTCGCGGTGAAGTACGCCATGGCTGTGCAGATAGGCGACAATTTTGACAACTTGGTAGGCCAAGTACTGCTGGTGAACCGGTAACAAGATATTGTGGAGCAGAATTGTTGAGAGGTCCGTCTCGGCGAGCTCAAAGGTCAAATAGAGGTCGTTGTCGTTCACGGACCTTATCACGTTCGTTAGGCGCACAATGCTCCCGTGGTGAAGGGCACCGAGCAGCATCACCTCACGGTATGTCCGCTGTGCATCCGGCTGGTTCTCAAATGCGCCAAACACCTTCTTCAACGCCACGGGCCTCCGTGTCTGACGGTCCAAGGCGCACCACACGATGCCGTACGCTCCGCTGCCAATCTGGCGGATAATTTTGTACCGCTGCTCGATGTGCCCGTCGACGTTAAACGCCTTCATTTGGCCGGCGCACTCGGCAAATAGAGGAAAACAAGGAGCTGCAGGTACACACGGGGGATGATGAGGGCGGAATCGCCGGGCAAACGCTGCTAGCGTCGTGGGGCCCAGTGGCAGCTAAGCAAGGGGAATACCAGCGGCAGAACAACGGGGGAGGGTAGAAAAAAAAAGAAAAAAAAAAGGAGAATCTGACACGACGCATTGAAGTGATAAGAAAAAATGGAGGGGGAAAGAGAAAAGCAAAAAAAGAAAGACCAGGTGGGCGAGGGGACTGTGAAACCACCGCGCCCCATAAAGAGGCCCACCGTCAACACGAACCGAGGCGCATTTACCGCCGAGAGCGTCCAGCTCCCCCAAAGGCTTGAAACCGCCGCTCCCGCGCCTCCCGCGCCTCCCGTGCCTTTTCCTCGGGCGTTTTCTCTCCGCACGGCCGTTCCCCTGCAGATGCGGCGGGAGCGACGAGCTTGTCATTCACGCGACGCCCACTACCCATGAAGGGGACGAAGCCCGGTTTGGCCTGCTCATTCCCCTCTTGCTTCTCTGCCTCGCTGCCTGTTGTCTCCTTTTCCTTCACAATTTTTGGGGGCTCGAGCACGAAGGGAGCAAAGTCCACACCCTCAGCCGAACCAATCACGTTGCTGCCCTCTGGCACCGGCAACTCTCTCTCTGGCGGTGTCAAAGGCATATCCAGCGGCCGTTCAAACTCAACTTTTATTTCAGTTGCCTGCGCATCGGCGCGGACAGTCGAAATAGCCTCGACGCTGCAGTCCGCCTCGTCTCTAATATCGGTCACGTCGATTATAAATTCGCGATCAAGGTAGCGCAGCACAATGGAGGTGCCTCTCGTGAGGGCGGGGTATTGACTAAGATGCATCTCCAGCACTTGCCTGGGGTCGCTGAGCTGAATAAAGCTTGACTGCTGCGGGCGGAGCTTGACAAGTTTTCCCGACGGCAGCACACACGTCTCGAGCGTGACGGTGTCGCCGGGCTGAAGCAACAGCGCAGAGAACATCCACAGCGGCATGATGACTACGCCATTGTCGGCGTTAAACTCCAACACCCCGGCGTAGCAGACGCCACTTCGAGAGCGAATGCGAAACTGGAGCGGGTAGGCGACATTCATGGTGGAGATCTCCGCCAGACACGAGGAAGGGAGGAGAACGCGGCCGCCACCATCCACCGTTTCACCCCGCTCGCTGAACTCGCCGGGATACGCGGCAAGCTGCTTCCGAAACACATCAAGACCGTCAATGAGAGGATACATCTCTTCGCAAACACTTTCTGTATTCCACACACACGCACCGATGCAGGCAAACGTGTACATAGAAGGTTCGTAACCAAGCAGAGATGGGGAAAAAAAGAGGGAAATACAATAGCAAGAGAAAAAAAAAACACTGGTCGCAGCGAAGCATACAGCTTCGACAAGAAATGGGAGGCGTGCTTGTTGTCGTCAGTGCGCTAAAATAAAATATACACTATGGGAATAAAAAGCGGGAGGAGGGGGGGGTAAGGCAATGGCTTTGGACAGATGAAGAGGAGGGGCACTCTAGCTTGGGGAGAGGAGATACGCGGGGGCATTGAGCGAGAGTGTGTCGAGCGCCGCCTCCACGTACTGCAGCAGCTCCTCCGGCACCTTGTTCTCGCCAGTGTACAGACATTTCAACACATACCAAATATCGTCTTTTGGGCAATGCACAGCATCAATACGAAACATCGCGTTTTTTCCGGTTTCACCCACAAATGCCAGTTTGCTTTTCCCTGACGCAGTTTCTCCCCGCCGCGTGAAAATTGGCTTTCCCATCCCCTTAAACCCAGACCGCTCAAGCTCACTTAGCTCCCGCTCACCAAGGACGCCGACCTCAAACTCAAACACCCCTGCATCCTTGGTCCGCACAAAGATGCTGATAAAGGGGTCGGCTGTGTGAGCGCAAACGTTGGTGGTGAAGCGTTGGATGGGAGGCAGCTGCATTTCCAGAGCGTCGGAGACGTATAAACTGGGCGGAAGGTGTTTGCCGGCGACCTCCGCCGACGAAGCGTCCACCGCAGCTAGGAGCTTCTTGACTTCACTCGTGACCGTAGCACCGACCTTCGCGGGTGCGTGCCAGCGCGAAGTGAGATAGAGCTTACCAGGGATGAGCGTGGTCACGTCGTCGCCATCGCGACTAGCATCGGTGTCACGGTTGAAATTGTTCTCCCTCACATTTTTCTTATGCGGAGCCCACGTGAGCACCTCGCCCGACCACGCATTTGCGTGTCTATAGCGAAGTAGAAGAACATCTCTGACGTTGCTGCTCGTCACAATGAACTGCGGCGAGAGCGAGACGCGGTAGACCCCCTCCCCGACACCTGAACGCAGCGCATGGCAGACCTTCCCTGAGGCCACGCGGGGTACTTTCTCCATGCGTGCGCTCTGTACGGTAAGAAAAAATTCGGTGAGGCGGGGCACGTAGTCGTCCAAGTGGGACTGAAGTTGAATAATGTACGCGACGTGATCTCGTACAAGAAAGAAGGTTGTGGCCACCACAGGGGCAGGCCCAAGGTAGGTACAGGTGTACCGCTCCATGATCGTCGTCACAATCTTGCTTGCAGAGGTGTCGTAGTGGAGTTTAAAGTACGTCTGCTGCTGCGCCGCCTCCTCCTCCACCCGCGCGATACATTTCGTCTTGTAGGCTTCTGTGGTCATGTTGCCCTCCACGTTAGCCAGGTCCTCGGCAACAAGGGTGACGCAACACCCATCCACGTGGACGTAGCGTTTTAATTCAATGGGAAATCGGTACGTGGCGGTCTCTTGGGTGAAAGAGCCTGCCACATTCATGATGAGATGACCTACCGACGCCTTGGAGTCAAAGCCAAGGCTAATGCGCGCTTTCTCCGGAGAAATGCTGCCACTGACCTCCTCCGGGCCGCTTTTTTGGGCTTTGAAAATGGAGCGGGACGGGAATGCACTTTCTGTTCGCGGCTTCGGTGATGTTTCGCCTCCCCTCCCCGCAGACGAGGCTGGGGAGGGTGATTGCCCATCGACGTCCTTGTGCGTCCTCGCCGCGGACCGCGAACGAAGTTCCGCGAGGTGGGCGGCCTGCCTATGACGCCTGTAACGCACCGACATGTAGGAGAGGATGCAGCAGCCCAGCACAACCCCCAGAGCGGCGCCAATGGTGTGCTTGTGAACGTTGTCCTCCCATGTCCATTTAGGCATGAGCGACCTAAGAGACCTCGCCAACCAGGAAAGCGAGGACAGACACATCCTGCGGAAGACTGACACGCATTCAATGTGTACTTGCCAAGCTGGGAAGAGAAGAGCGGAAGAAGATTAACTTCGGTTTCCCACCTCCAACTACGCACGACAAAGACACACGTGCACGCAAAAATCACATGGAATGTGTACTTGACAAGCGGCTTTATTCACCCATACCTGCAGCTGTTTCACTTTTCTTTCGCCTGTCTGTCTGTTTGTGTGTGTGTGTGTGTGTGTAGGTATGCGTTGGCAGTCCTCGTCAGTTCACGATTACTCGCTCAGTCTATCAATTAAATAAGAGATACTCGCGGAACTCGTCATGACGACTGACAATGAGGTCGGTTGCACGCGCAAGCTCCTCACACGCAAAGGCAATTCGCGCGTCCCTCACCTCCAGCGCAGCTGTGTTGTCGTGGCGACAGAAAAGGACCGTCTCTGTCGTCTGGTCTAGGGTTGCATCCAGCCGCCGCTCCGACACCATTCGCGCCACAAGCCGTTCTGCCTCGCAGCCGGTGGTGCCAAGAAGGGCCCCGAGTTCTGCAAAACCAATATTGTAGTAGACCCGAGAAATGGCCTGCAGGTTGTGCTGAATAAAGGCGCGCTCGACGGCGGCGGTGTCGCTGGGGGCCTCCACGTACGGAAGGAACCGCCGAAGGTCGTCGGGACGCAGCAGCTGAGCGTGGTGGGCGCGGTGGAGGAGGCCGTGCAGCCCCCCGAGGAGCGCCGCATTCTCATCCTTGTAAAAGATGCCTAGCAGGCGCGAGCGGGTCGCACTTGCGTCGGCCTGAATGGCGCACACGACGGCCGCACGAAGGTGCGCCAGGGTTTTGGTTCGCACGTACAACTCATGAAAGCGCTGGGACGCCTCCGCAAACCGGTGCCGCCCCGCCAGTAGTGCGGCAAAGGCCTGCAAGAAACTGTTCACCACGTCATTCGCTTCCTGTCGCGCTGCCAAGGCCTTGTATGAGGCCAGCCCGCGCAGACAGTCCGTCTCCGCCGCGGCAAAGCTACGGGTACGCAGGGCACTATTTAAAATATTTGTCAGGAGCCTGAGCGACTCCATGTCGTCATCCGCAGGGAGCATGAGGCGCCAGAGTTCCTGCGCCTGCTCTTCATCGCCCGCCTGCACGCACCAATTCGCCACGGCGCCACGAATATCAAAAAGCACAGTACTCCACACCGCACTACGGTGCGTAGCAGCCGCCAGCAATGCGTTTCCCGCCTGGATGGCAAATGTGAGGTTGACGCGTGCCGCCTCATGCAGCTGCCGCAGCGCACATGCAATCACCGCTCGTGAGGCCTCGCTTGGGGCCAGTTCCATCAGTAGCCAGTTGACGAAGGCGTCCCAGGCCGGCATGTTTTGAGAGGCGACAAGAGACGCCACTTGTGCCTCGCTATAGCCGCCGTGTTCCTCAGGCATTGTACTACACTAACTTGACACCAACGTGAATGGGACCCACACGCTCACACGTGCGGCAAAAGAGCCACACATGCAACAACCATAAAAAAAGAGGAGGAAAACTGAAGGTCATTCAGATAAGTCAACCCCTATGGCTGCCATCCCTGCTTTAGTTCAAGGAAAAATTAGAAAACAACAACAACAACAACAACACCAAGATGCTTCTCACCAACGCGTACCAACACGCCAAACAGCGCGGTAGGCGCATATGTGTCTCTAATAGTAACAACTAATAGTATTAATAGTGACTGAGTTAATCGTGTTAGCGGGCAGAGGATGTGTGCGGCTGCGTCGTAGTTATTCCCTCCTTGCCTTCTTGACGGGACGATTCAAGAAATACTCCACGGCACCGTCCGCTTTCGCGTCCTTCTGCGACGCCTGACGCTTTGCTCGTCTTGCCGTGGCAACGGTGGCTGCAAGATCCACAAGTTCAGATTTCGTTCGCTTGTCTTTTTGCGCCACGTCCAAGTGGAAGCGCGGGTCGGTGAGCAGTTTGCCCTGAAAGCGTGGGTCAATCGCGTCCGTGGCGGCCACAGAGCGCTGCGCCTCACGCACCTCCCGGCTGACGCCAAGCGAGTTGGACGCCCGCATCTTTTTCTTTGCCTCCCGCTCGGCCGCCACGCGTTGCTTCACCAACTTGGCATGCGTCTTCCGCTTCTCCCGGCCGCTCACGTGCGTGGCACCGGCGTCGTCGGTGCCGAGCGTCTCACGCAGCATTTGCCGCTTCTTCTCGAGCTCTTCTTGCCGCCGCGCCGCCTCCGCCTCGCGTTCCTGCGCCAGCAGCTCCTTCTTTGCCTTCCGCACCTCCTTTCGCCGCAGCTTGTACTTGAGCTCGGCCTGGCTGCCCAGATCAACGGACTTCATCAACTGCTTGAGCCGCGTCTCGCGCTGCAGGCGCGCCGCCTTTGTCCCCGCGTCGAGGTCCAGGGTCGCCTCCAAGTCGCCCATGACCTCCGACCCATCGGGGGCGTCTTCTCCCTCCCCCTCCCCCTCGGCGTCGCTCAAGTCGACGTCGCTGAAGCGGTTGAGCGCGTCGTCGTCGTCGCTGCCGTCGTCGCTGTTGCCAAGCTCCTCCTCCTCCTCCTCGTCCGCGCCGCGCTGCTCCTCCTCTGGCAGGCCGCCGATCTCCTCCAGCAATCCGGCGTACCTTTTCCGAATGCGGAGCCTCTCCCGGGCGCTGCTCTTCTTCTTCGCGCCGCCCACGTCGCCGACGTCGTCCTCGTCGGAGGAGTCGGGCGGAGCAATGTACGCCGCGATGTCATCCTCCGCCGTGTCGCCGGTGAAGCTGTCGCGGATGGAGCGGTAACGGAATAGGTCGTCTTGGTCCCACGAGATGCGAAAGCGGGTCTGCGAGAGCGCCGCTGCCTTGAACGCGGCAAGGGGTCGGTAGTTCGCAGGAATACAGTCTGCCCTGTTGACGGGCTCCTCAAACACCTCCGCGTCGTCAACGTAGCGCAGGTCGAGCACGACGCCGCTTGCCTCAACGTCCATGCCGTCCAGCTGCTTGTAGACTGTCTCCGCCGTCTCCGCCGAGTCAAACGTCGCCACGGCGTAGAAGTACTTCATGCGATCGCGCTCGTACTTGCGGTACTTCCCTTGCGAGAACAGCTCTCCGTCCTCCCCCTCCTCGTGCAACATCGCGACGTTGTCCTCCTCCCACGGATCCTCCTCGTCATGGTCGTCGTGATTGCCTTCGACGTTCACCAGCTCCTCTCCCACTTCACTGTCGTTGTTGTTGTTGCGGCGGCGGTGGTTGCCGTTGCGCTGCCCAGTCGTGCCCGCTTCCTCCGTCTCCCCCTTCTTAACCCACAAATCCGGGCCGTGCATGCGTTCATGCTCGAGCATGCGCTTGCCAAAGTCGCTCATGTACACGGCGACCTCGATGAGCTGTCCACCAAGTGGAAGTGCGTGGAAGAGGATGGCGTAGAGGTCGACGGCTCGAATATGGTCCCAGCTGCAGTTCACAATCGCCAAACGACGACGTGGCTCGGTGAATTCCACGTCTGACGCCGACCAGGCCTCCACCTCGTCGTCCAGCTCCTTCTCGTCCCCCTCCGACAAGGTCACGTCGCCGTCGTCCGCCTCGGAGTCCTGCACGCGCGCATCCCACTCCTGCGCGTCCTCGCTCCCCTCCTCCGCGTCCGCCTCCTCGTCGGACTCTGCCGGGAGTTCCCCCACGTGCCCAACGAGGTGCTTCGCGAAACGGGGATCTCTCAGCGCGGCGTCGCGTGGACTGCTGCCGCGCCCTCCACCGCGTCCGCGTCCGCGTCCGCGGCGGGCGAGTTGAAAGCGGGCATCGGTGTACCGCGAGGCGAAGCGGGCGTCTCCGCGCCCACCGCGCCCACCATGACCCCCGCGGCCCCGGGAGGAGCTCTGTAGCGTCTTCATTCCCTACTGAGCCGGCCCCGGACCACAGAGACGCACGCACAACGGGGAAGAAGAAGAAAAATATGATACCCGAGGCATGCATGGAGGCAGGCAAAAACCACACACGAGCAAGAACAAAGCAACACCAGCACCGCGAGCAGAAGTGGATCGCAAACGACACTCACACACACACACGCACACACAGGCAGGGAGCTTCTGCTTACAATGCACACAGACAGAGGCCACAAAACCCCCGCAACAGCGCGTCTTCACAGCTTTCAAAAGAGGGTGGCACTATGGCTTTAGCTTCCGCGAAAACCCCGGGATGAGTGCGACAACGTCAAGAAAAAGCACCAGCACCACTATTCCAAGCGGTATCGTCCAGATGTGATAAACGGGCCACACTGCGATATTCCAGAGAACGCCTCCCGCCGCCGCTGCACCTGTTGCACTGTAGAGCAGGAATTTGTGTGTTTCGCTCCAATTGGGGTGGCGGGGCTGAACAAAAAAGGCGGTGTAGATCCATAAAGCAAAGAATACCGCGTAGCACAGGTAGCAGATCCGCATGACGGGGTTAATGATGTTGCGGGAACGCAGCATCACCTCAACCAGGCGAGAGACCTTCACCACACAAGACAAAACCAGAATGGTAAGCAGTTTAGTGACGCAATAACTCCAGTTTCTTGGTGATTGTGGGGCTCTGTGCGGGTTCCGCATGGCCGCCATTGCCCCCCTTTCTGTAGACTTCCTGCAGAAAGAAAAACAAAAAAAATTGCTAAAGAAGAACAAAAAGGACCTTGGACACGAGGGTAATCATCGTCAGCATCCACCACAGCAATACGAGTAAAAGAAAACAACAACATCAAAGGAGCACACACCCGTTTAGGTAGATGAAATGAAATAATGGACAAAAAAAGAGGTGACAAGAAAGATCTTGCAGAGGAAAATGTCTCGGAAAGCATGCCTCTTGCTATCTCCCTTCTTCCCTCTCTTTGGCTGCCTGTGCGTGTGCTCACGCACGCGATTGGTACAAGAACAACGACAGCAAGAGCAGCGATGCTGTCTACGTGCATAGCCTTTCTCCATCTGTCGGATGTATTATACATCGTCAGCTCCCTTCGGCGTCACAAACGGGGTGGTGTCAACCCCCATGTTTTGCAAACGCCGCAAGGCGGTAATTTCAATTTCGTTCACCTCCTCTGGCTTCAGCACCTTTTTCCTCTCGGGCATCAGCGGCAACGTGTCCACGGAAGCCACAGGCGTGATCATTATACGACCAACAACAGAACTTCCGTTAATTGTGGGGGAAGACGATTCGATTCGAGATCCTGTTCGGTGGCCTCCCTTTTCGATCTCGCCTCGCAGCACCTTGTCCTCCAAGCCGGCTAGCCTTGCTTCCATCTCGGCGTTCGTATGCAGGACGGAGATCCAATTTTGCTCCATGTTCTTAGCGAACCGGTGCATATCCCTGACAGACCACACCGTGTCCCGCGGCACCGCACGCCTCGTCATGGCGTACTTCAAGGCCTTTATCACATCACGAGGGTCACCCTCCTCTCTCTTCTCATTCTTGCAGCGATAGATGAGCGTTGCTGGAGAGGGAAAATCGTCGTAAACCTTCTCCATGCTCCGCATGTCAAGCTTCCCCTGATACGCCGAGGTACTAGTCAGTAGGAATGGATCGTAAATACGGTTGGCCCACTCCCCACCCATCGTTTCATAGTACGATGACAGTATGACAGACAGTGTGGCAGCTGTTTGGACCGCCATTTCTTCATTACGAAGTCCAAAGGGGCACGGGAACAGTGGGTTGCCTATCAGATGTACCACACCGAGCACAGTTCGCTGAACCTCGCCGTATCGCGTGAAAACAGGGACAACAAGTTGTGCGGTGTTTGGCATTTCCATCAACTCCAATATGGGAGCATTTTCCGCGACATCGTCCTCAGCTACCCCTGGTTTTGGTTTGAGGTTCAGTGCGACGCCTGCCTCACTCACAAGGCACGGAATGGAGCTCTCGGAAACGCGGTACGGTGCCGTGTTCCAAAGCTTTGACATATCGCGTCCCACCACAAACGGAGCCACAAGCTCCGTCGACACAACACCAGGCGGTGGGATCCACAACAGTGCCACAGAGGCCCGGGCTCGAATGGCCAGGCTTTCTAACACGGAGTAGACGCTGGCAGAGACCAACTCCAGCGCAGAGTTCATTTTGCGCAACTTGTACGCTGGCACCGTGCCGTTGAAGGCGGCTCGGGGATTAAGCTTGGAGTAGTTGGACCGAGACAGATTGTGTCCCGTGGTTTGCGTGTTCGAAAGGGGATTACTGCCCTGCAGGGTGGCCATGCGGGGTTGCGCGTGCAACTCCAGTTCCTGCCGATCCCGCTGCCGCGCAGCCTCCAGGTTTGCCTGCCGCTCCTTCAGCGCACCAATCTCTTGGTGCACGGCAGAGTGCAGCTCCCGAAGCGCCGTCTGCAACTGCACGATCCGGTGGTTTTCCTCCGGTGTTGTGGTGTCCAGCTCCTTCACGACCTTATGCACCTCCTCGAAGCGGTGCGAGATGATGTCGCTGAAGACACATGGGGCCAGCGAGGAGGCAGGGAAAGCATGCCGGCAGGCGTAACAGAGCTGCATCCTATACTTGCAACAAGCAAATCAAGCAACCGAAAAACACAAAAAAAAAGGGAGAAACAAAATAAACCAAGAAGAAACAAAAGGGAGTAAACTACACAGAGGAGCGGCGGAGGTGCAACAAATATGCCTGTGAGACACGTGTAGACAGGCAGCATGTAGACGTCCACCGTCCTGGCCGTCGACGCAGAACTGCCGTGACTCAGTCCAAGTTTAACGTACAAGGAGGGTAAAAGAGCGCGCGCTGTCCAAACTCAAAAATATAGGTCTTCCGAGGGTTGATCAGGGGAAAGAAAATCATCCAGCAGCGTGTCCTCCAGCGGATCACCATTGTCGGTATTTCTTACACTGCTTGCCTCCGCACTTTTTAAGGCCGGCAAGCTACTTTTGTCGTCGTCGTGCTTGCTAGCACAGGCTGTTTTCACATCCCCTGTTGGACTTGCCTTTTCCGGCGTCGGATTTTTAGCGGCCACAAAGTCAAACTCAAACTCACTGTTCCCGGCGTCAGAAACGGGGGCTTCGCCTTCGTTGCATGTTGGCCGGAACTGCAGTGCCCCCGTCTCGATGAGGCGCAGCGCCTCCTCCTCCTCCTGCTCCAGCTGACGCGCCGGAACCTGCTGCAGCTCCTCCCGCTTTTTCAGACGCGCCCTAAACGTCCCCAAGTCTATCTCCTCACGCGAGGACAGCGCCGCCCGGACGTCGTCACGCCGCTTGCGCAGCTCACGATGATACAGGCGCTTGACGTCCTCACGCGACCGGCCCTGATACATAACTGCGATGGCGTTGAAGTCCGTGCCGTACTGCGAGAGAAATTTGTAGAAATCCCGCAGTTCCTCCTCGCTCCAGTCAAAACGGGCCCGCTTATGCCCAGCAAAACTATGCCTCAGCGAAGAGGTCGGCTCGCCCCCCTCCGCGGCATCGCCTGGCTGCGAAGCCAGGGCGTCGTGCGCGGGTTCAGCAGAGGCGCGCGCACTCTTCCGGAGCGTCCCCGCGCGCCGAAGCCGCCGGCCGCCCCGCATCATCTGGCGGATGGGCCGCTGCTGCTCTGCGGGCACTACGGTGGGCGGCAGCTCCTCAATCGGCATGTTTGAGAGCACTCTAAGGGGAACGCTGTTAAGGGACTCCAACGTGGAGCCAAACGCCTCCACAGAAGGATCCGGTGGAAAGTCAAAGTCACCGCGGTCCATTGCTTCCCTGCTGCGGACGCACAGCGTCGAAGAAACCGCAAGAGCAACAGCAAATAGTAAAACAAGGCACACAGAACGCATCCATTTTCAGCCTACATACAAACACGCGTAACATACATTTTAGTACCAGCAGCACACACGTGTGAAGGAAGAAAAGACGCATATTTCAACACGACGACCACGTACTAGTGAAGCAACAATGATAAAAAAAAGCACACACACACACACACACAACGTCGACACACCAAGTTCAAGCTTTGGGTAACATAAAATAAAAAAAAATAAAAGAACAGTAGCAGGAATGCGATGCCTCGTTCCAATTACTTCTTTTCTTCGCTAGATACGCCTTTGTTGGTGGTTCAGCGATGTTAGTGGGACAAAACTAACTGTTCCATGGGTTTTTGTTGTGATGGCCCCACTGTCGTCCTTTGTGTAAAGACGCAGTAGCTGCACCTCATTTTCCCTTCCAACAGGAATCACAAGGCACCCGCCCGGTTTCAGAGCCTCCAAGTAACCGTTTGGAACTGATGCGGCAGCCGCACCGACGTGAATCACATCAAACATGGCTGCGGAGTGCGGAAAAAGCTTTGATATGTCCCTACCATCGCCCTGGATAAACTTAATACGGCCCTCACTCACCCAGCTCGGAAAACGTTGCTGGAGCACATTTGATGAGCGTTGCTGCAACTCCTGCACGTGCTCCACGCCAATCACCCGCGACCCCTCACCGCAGATGTCGGCGAGGACAGCCGTGAGATAACCGCTGCCACTGCCGATATCCAGGACTGTCTTGGGTGCACCCCCAGCCGCCGGTAACAAGAAGGGGACGAGGAGCTCAAGCATAATGGCATGCATGTGGGGGGCACTGATGGTGGCACCATGCCCAATAGGCAGCGGCTCGTCCCTGTACGCCGAGGCCCGCAAATTGTCCGGCACAAACCATCCGCGATCTACGCGGCAAAGGGAGCTGATGACCGCCGGCGTAGACAGAAGCGCCGCCTTTTCCAGATTCTGGACCAGTGAAACATTGGACAACGCCGAGCACGTCCACGCCATTATTAAAACCTATTCCTTCAGGACCTTTGCCCAGACAATGTGGCAAATTTAACAGCGGTAGAAGGACAAAAAAAAGAAAAAAGGGGGAAATACAAACCACAAGGCAGGATGGTGGCTTGCGGAGTGGGAAGCAAGGGCTAATAATAAGAAGAAAAAAACACTAAGGGACAGAAAGAAGAGAAAGGTGCAAGCGCTTCCGTGCCCACACAGGAGGTAACCAAAACACGTATGCGGTGGACTCGGGAAACAACTTTCTCCAACACCCCCCAGTTCCGTCACGATGCATTCCTTTTGCCTTTTGGCAGAAGTTTGCGGTGCTGCTGCCCCAGCAGTGGAGGGGCCCCCTTCTGCTCGCCGGTAAAACGCAGTCGTTTGTCCGAAGGAGCACCCGCGTGGAAAGACGCGCGGACGATGTCTCTCTCGCACACTGGGCGGGGAACATCGCAGAGCAACGTCCCAACCCACGCTCCAATTTTCATACGCGACTTTTGTTTTGTTTTGTTTTGTTTTTGTTTTTAACTCCACAGTGTCGTTGAGAGGGACACTTTGCCCACAGCGAAGGGAGATCCCGTTATCATTGTGCACCCAACCATGGCAGCAAAATGGGTGGTCGGCCACCTCCTTCTCTTTTTTTTGTTACGCCTTTTTCATGTTTTTTTTTACTGCTCGTTTCTATTTTTTCATTCCTTCACTTGAGGCGCTATAGGGAAGTATTCCCCTTCGTGTTGCTATGCTAAGTAGCAGTGATGACTCCACAGACAAAAAACGGAGGGGATATCATTCACACACAGTCTGGCGGGGCCCCATTCCCTCCGCCCCCATCCACGTTCAAGGAGGAGTAGAGGGGGGCGAGGGGAAAGGAGGGGCGAGGGAGTTGAGTCTGTGGCCGTTGTTTCTCCACATCCATCTGCTCTCACTTCGCCAATAGTAGTGTACAAAGGGGGAAAATGGCATTAGCAAGCCCTCTTGCCTCAAGGCATTCTCTCTCTCTCTCGCTCTCTGTATGTATGCGTGTGCGTTTTTGTGCATGCGCGCGTCGAGTCTCGGCACTACATGGACATGGGCCGCAGTTGCGTGTGCCAGCCGGAGGGAGCGGCGCCGAGATCCGCGTAGAGGTCAACTTCCTGCAACGAGGGCAGCGGCAGCGGGGCTTGTGCCTCCGCCTTAAACCTGCGGGTGGGAGGCTCCTCCTCCGCCACCGCGCTGCTGCGGAGCGTTTCTCCATGCGACGCACTCGGCGCGCCACTGGCCGTCCCGGTGGGTGCATCGCCGCGCGGCGTTTGTTCCGCCGTCACCGGCGCCCCCTCGCGCTGCCGCCTAAGCTCCTCTTTTTTTCTTGTCATCCGCGCCCGCAGTGCGGCGAGCGAGAGCCCAGTTCCCACAGTCGACACCGCGGACGGGTCCGGCGTGGCCCCTTTTTCGCTCTCCTTCACTTCCGCCGTCTCCGACGCTGCCCGAATGGGCGCGAGCACCGCCTCTCCCGCGCCGCTCTCAGCCAGAAATGCCAGCAGCTGCCGCAGCGCGACTCGATCAACTTCCCCCACGACCACCGGCGGAAAGACCGCCTCCGCCGACTTCTTCGCCAGCTGCTTGAAGTCCTCCCGGTCAATCACGCCCGACTTGACGTGCGTCTCGAGCACCTCCTTGACGCGATTGAGCACGTCTCGTTTGGTTGCGCAGGAGGCGGCAGACATGGTGGCTCTCTTGTCTCTTGTGAAGCCTATCTCTTTTTATCGCGCGGGCGGCGTGGGGATCGAGGGAGCAAAAAGAAAAAAGAAAAAGAAAGAAAAACGCCGCCAACAGCAACCAAAGACGGACACGGTTTCAGGGACAGCCATAAACACTCAAGTGGAATCCTCACGACCGTGGGGCTTGACCCACGCGGTGGACCCAAAAACACATAACCAGCAGAGGGACGACGAGGGAGTGAGAGTGAAAGGCAAAAAAAAAATTAAGCAACAAAAGCCTCAGACTTACACAACAGATACACCACTAATGCACAATGCAGACAACAACTACTGACTTGCGCCGCCACCGACTCCTGCTCTACTCCACGTTCCCTTTCCCCTTCTCAGTTTCCCTTTCCCATTTCTCCACCCCTCCGCTAATATTCCCGCCGCAAGAGTCCCCTTTCCCTCTCCCGAGTTCTCTATAACATTGCAACTGTTGCAATTGATCAATAAAGATCATCGCCTGCACAAGCAACGATCATCACCAATGGTAACATTATCATGAACTAAAAATAAAGATTGCAAACCACTACGCAAACCTCTCTGCTACCTGCCAGGCCTTCACACGATACTCCGCAACTGGGTTCTTGACAAACTGCTTTTCATACAATGCCTCCCGCACCCTCTGTCTGTCACGCTGATCCCGCATCTCGTCAAACGAGTACAGTTGATTCCGTTGAAAATCACGTTGAAAGTAACGTTCCCGCGCCACAAACTTTGTGAAGTTGTTCCATGCAAAGATTGCAGCGTAGCACTTCCAAAACGACCACCGAATGGAAGTTCCAGTGCGATTTAGAAAGCGGGTGTAAAAAAAATTGACGAAGCCAGCCCCGGCTATACTCGTGATGGCAACGGGCATGCAGCGGAGGTTCTGCCCCCAGAAGGTGCGAAGATGCCAATGGGACTCCCCCTCCGGCACCTTGTACACCCGCTCCGCAAGAGCCTCGTCCGGCATCGCCTGTGTGTCAAGGAAAAAGTCGAACTGGCGGAAGTTTGGCTCGAAGTGAGTATCCGCCTGAACGGTGGGGATGGAGCCGTGCCAGTTGAACGACGTGGGGCCGAGGCCCTGCAGCATTGTTGAGTGCCCTTGCGCAGCGCCGGGCATTGTGTTTGTGCGTCGCCCTGCCTATGCAACAATGCTTACGGCTTGGATTCTCTAACTATCTCTCCCCAACTTCCCGAATCCTTTTCCCAACTCCAAGCTTTTACCTTCAAGAAGGACCCTGCGAAGCGAAAAAGAACCACAACACAAATCACCCCGCAGAGGAAAACCAGCCACTGTGGGAGATGCAGCGCACTCTCACCGCCCCGCTCTATCCAGCCCCCTGCTTTTCCCCTTCTCTCTATATATATATATAACTCGTACATAGCAGTCCATGTCAATTCCTTTTTTTTGCAGGTATTCGCTTCTCCCTGCAGCTTTTTTACATCCATCCATCAATTTCATGCATAATCATTTCCTGCACCGCCAATTACAGAGAGACACAGTGAATCTCATATAAAGATATATGCACTAACAGGCTACCTCACTAAAGTGGGAGTGAGACTTCAAAAAACAGAGCAAAACAACAACAACAACAAAAGCTTGCTCCTTTTCTAGGGCGCGGCGCGAGCCTGCAGCAGCAACTTTGGCGGCATGTAGAGCTGATAGTTCACGTCACTGTGGAGGTACTGTGACAATAGTCCACGCAGCTCGGCATTCTGCGCGCGCAGCGAATCGGTGTCTTCAATCAGAGTTTTGCGCTGTTGAAGTTGGGCAATGTACAGTTTGAGGCCCTTTTCAAGTGCCTCCCAGGAGCGCCGGTGCTCCTTTGGCACCGACTCCGCCATGCGCAGCCAGTACTCCTTTTCGGCGACGCGCCGACGCTCCTCCAGCTTCATCCTCGCCAATTCTTTATTCCGCTTGGCCGATTCCTTCTGCCCCTCCTCCTGCTTCTTCCTCTCCCGCTGCCGCTCGGTCAGAAAGGTCGAGAGTGCACGGACGGCCTCCTGCGGGCGTATGAGCGCCGTCGTTTCCTCGGGGCCCTCTACCAAAAAGTACCCCATCAGGTCATCCATCTCCTCGTTCTTGTGAATCTGCAGTGTGGCGAGAATGGATTCCACCACGGCACGCTCCTCCGTGACATCCTGCACTTTTCGGATTGCCGCATACACGGTTTCGTCCGAGATGAAGGGCGCTTGCTTATGCAGAAGGGCGAGGAGCATCAGCGCCTCCTCCGAGAGCTCAATCTCGTCGTCGCTGCTCACAGCCTCTTCCTCGTTATCCTCCACCGCGTCCGCCACATCGTCTTCGGGCCAGTAGTTTAGCTGCGGCGGGTTCCACGGCACCCCTAATATCTCCTCAAAGAGAACACGATCCGCCTGCAGAGATTTGTGTGCGAGCTGAATGTTCTTCTCCTCGTGCATGGACCAGAGCTGGCGATACTTTTCCTTGTCTGACTTTTCAAACTTTTGGAACTTCTTCTGCAGATCACTGTACTGATTGGCCACGCGGTGGAGCTGGGCGGTGAGGTCCTTGTTGGAGCGCTGGTACTTTTTCTCGGACTCCGCGTAGCGCGCGACAAGGTAGCTAAGGGTGTCCTGCAGCCGCGCCAGCTTGCGCTTGTGCAGCGCCTGCGCACTTTTGTTTTCCTTGACCCGCTCCCGCAGCACCTGCAGGTTGTAACTGAGTCGTTCGCCATTAAGAAGAAACTCTGCCTTGCAGCGCTCCAGCTCCTCCATGAGGACGTGAATTTCCTGCAGATGCTCCCGCTTGATTTCATTGTACTCCTCGCAGTTTTCGCGGTGCTTGTCGTCCATTTTCTTCTGCGCCTCCATAATCTCGTCCTCTCGCTTTTTGCGGTACTCCGTCTCCCGCGCACGACGCAGCTTCATGAGCTGCAGGATCTCCTCGCTGCAGCGCGAGAGGTACTCCCCCCGCTCCCTTTCGTACGCCGCCTCCACCTCCCGAAGCTTGTTGGTGTAGGTGTCGAGGT
Organism: Trypanosoma conorhini; assembly: GCF_003719485.1. Taxonomy (NCBI): domain Eukaryota; phylum Euglenozoa; class Kinetoplastea; order Trypanosomatida; family Trypanosomatidae; genus Trypanosoma; species Trypanosoma conorhini. The sequence continues at coordinate 1,160 of NW_021704393.1, read as the reverse complement.
ACTTCTCCGTCTGCTCACGCATCTCGGCAACGAGGCTGTTCACGTCCGCCGTGTTGCGTCCGAGTGCCGCGACGAACTCCTCCTCGCGCTCCTCCAACTGCCCGCGCAGGGCCTCAATGAGGCGGTCCTTGACGTCCAACAGCTCCCTGCACTGCCGCTGCTGCTCCTCGAGAGACTCCTTCAGCTCGTGCGGGGCGTTTATTTTGTAGATGGACTCAAACTTCAGTTCTATTGCCCCTTGTGTAACTTCATTCGCCTCCAACTCCTCACGGCGCTTCTGGCGCCTCTCTTCTATGCGACGCTCTTCACGCTCGCGGCGGTCATTCTCGGTCTTGCCAACCGCTACCTCCCAGCTGGTCACGGCGCCGTGCGCACAGCTGAGCACCTCGGCCATGTCGCGACGGGCATTACGCACGGATTCCTCGCCAATCCCCCTCACCCTGCTGGCCCCACCGCTGCCGTCCATGTCATGGCCAGTTCCCACCGCTACGTGCATGTCGCTTTCGTTGTCGCACAGCTCCTTCAACCGCCCCTGCACACGAAGTCGCCGCTCGGCGATGCGCTGCTCCCTTTCCTCATCCAGCGGCAGCACCATCCTTCGCTTGCTATGTGGCCCCGCCTCCCTTTGCTTGTCCCGTGACACACGTGCGTGGCAATGCGCGCTTGGGCGCGTGCACGTGGTTAAAGCCGAAAGAGAGAGATAGAAAAAAAAAATAAAGCAAACATTGTGAAAGGGAAAGAGTGGGGGTCCCATGCGCAAAGACGGAGGGGACGGGGCTAGCCAGCAGCCAAAAAAGTGAGACGGCGCAGGCACGCAAACACCACAACCACAGACGCCATCAAGCAGGAACAACAAGAAAAGAGACACATGACCGAGCACTTCAAACACGTCAGGATTGCTCTCTGAAAGCCCAATCGCGCAGACAATACCCCCATGGCTCTCCTCACACGTTCTGTCGCACGCACTTGCCCATTATCTCTCTCTCGCTCCATATGTATATTTCTATTTCCCCTTTCCCTGATTTAGTCTCATCATTCTGTACGCGAGGAGAGAGATAGAAAAAAAAAAAGAGATTTTCCCTCGCTCACTGGAGCGGGGGAAACACCCCCTCCGACCCACAACTCTATTACTTCCCCCCCCCTCCCTCTCTCTCTCTCTC
>NW_021704390.1:8126-22111 GCF_003719485.1 Trypanosoma conorhini | reverse complement strand
GATCTGTGCGTACGATGAGGCGATGGACGCCACCACGCCGAACTGCGGCTTCCAGATGCAGGAGAAGCTGGTGTCCGGCATGTACCTTGGCGAGCTCGCCCGCCGCATGCTTGTGCACCTCGCCGAGCTGCGCTGCCTGCCGGTTGTCCTTGCGTCCGCGATGGCCAAGCCGTGGAGCTTCGAGACGAAGTTTGTGGGCATGTTGTCCGCGGACCGCATGCCAGGGCTGCAGTTCACGCGCGGCGTGATCCGCAAGCTGTTCCGCGTGGACTTGACGAGTGTGGAGGACCTGCACGTGGTCCGCGACGTCTGCTGCCTGGTGCGTGGCCGCGCTGCGCAGATCAGTGCCACGTTCTGTAGTGCGCCGCTCGCGAAGACGCACAAGCAGGGACGCGCGACGGTCGCTGTCGATGGGTCTGTGTACGAGAAGATGCCGTCGTTTCGCCGCCTGCTGCAGGACAATATGAACGCCATTCTCGGTGCTGAGTGCGACGTGACAACGACGCTTGCGAGGGACGGCAGCGGCGTCGGCGCCGCCTTCATCTCCGCGCTGGCCGTGAATGACAAATGAAGTAGCAAAGCAAATTTTTTCTGTATCTGTTTTTTGTAGGTGTTTTTTTTGTAGGACGCCTGGATACCAAAAAATAAAGTAATAAAAATTTTTTAGCGTTTTTTTTGTTTTTAGATTTTTTTTCCTGTTTTTTCTGGGTGTGAGGTTTTGGAATGATTTGTCGTTCTTTCCCGGTGTGTGGGTGTGGGTGTAGGAGACGGTTTATTCCGTCGCGTCGAGGGTAATGAAAGCGGAACTGTTTGTTTACTTTGTTTTTTTTGTTTGTTGTTGTTTTAGTTTTTCTTTCTTTTTTTGTTTAATGCACATTTTTTTTTATGTTGTTGATGTGTTGGAGGAGATGCATGACTGTTTCCCACCTTCCGGTGCTTTGAGGCGAATTCGCCGCGGCGCTGTGGACTCCCGCCGGTTCGTGTGGCTTGCGGGCTTCTTCTTTGCTGGCGCCACTCTGCCTGCCCTCTTTCCCCCCCCCCTCCTCCTCCTCACTCTTCGTTTGAAGGGCTGCGGCTCTTGCGGGGCGCTGCGTGGGGGGTGTTTGCGCCTTGTTTTTGTGCGTGTGGACGTGGCTAGCGAAAGGGCGGCCGGTGTGAGAGTCTATGCGTCGCTCGCTACAGTCCGCGCTGGGCCGCGTTCCGCGGCGCCTGCTGCCGCGGGCGGTGTGCGTGGCGGTCCGTCGGGCGCATGGCGTCTCTGCTGCCGTGGAGCCTGCAGCGCAGCTCGCCCGTGTGATGGAGCTGATGTCGGCGAAAAACTACGACGGAGTCGTGCGCCTCTACGAGGCCTCGTTCCACGCGGACCGCATGTCGTTGCAGGAATTTGCCGGTGGTGCCTGTCAGGCGCGGGACATGGCATTGTGTTTGATGCGCACGTTTACGGCGCTGGGTCGCATGGATCGGGTGCGTGAGGTCTTTGCAGTTGGGCTGCGCGACCTTGCCGGGGGCGGGGGCGGTCGCAACGCGCCTCTCTTGAACACAAGTTTCTTCAACGCCTACTTGGAGGTGCTGACGCAGCGGAAGAACTTTGCGCGGGATGAGGTGATGTTTGTCCTGCGGGAGATGAGGGCGGCGGCGGTCCTCCCTGACGCGCTGACGTATCACTACCTTATTGAGCTGCACATCCGCGCGGGCGTTGATCCGGTTGGGTTGTGGCACGACATGCGCCGTGGGCCGACGATACAGCCGCTGCCGTGCACAGTTCAGGCCCTCCTGCTGCAGGTTGTGCCCTCCTCGCCGGATGCGTCCTTCGTGGTGGATGTCACACGCGAGGCCCTGCGCCACGGCGGCAGCGTGATGGATAAACGGCTGCTTGCTCAGATGATGGAGCAGTGGCTCCGCAACGCGCAGGAGTACCCGCCAGAGTACGTCCTCTGGCTCATGTTTGAACTGGAGCTGCGTTGCGTGCTCGACAAGGCCTCTTTTGTGCAGTTCGTGCAGAAGCAGCACGTGGCGGACCTGCTGCAGCGCTGTGCGAAGTGCGCCGACGCGGACACCGCCGGCAAAGTCCTCGCCATGATGGATCGACATGTCATAACCAAAACAGCGGATGTTCTTAGCCTGGTGGTGTGGTGCTGGGCGCAGGCGTTGGAGCTGGAGAAGGCGTTCGACTTGCTGGAGCTGATGGCCCGAAAAGGGCACCTGGAGCTGACGGACCCGTTTAGGAAGTACACGGTGGACTGTCTGCGGCAGGTGATGGATCGCCACTTCATGATGGCGCTGGCGGACGCCATGAGCACCACGGCGTTGCTAGACCGCGTGCTGCACCACCTGCGGGCGCGCCGCCGTCGTGGGCAAACCGTCTCTGCCCACTCCCTCGACCTCGTCGTGCTGGCCGCCGCAAAGTTGGGCGAGGACCGGCGGGCGATGTTGCTTGTCGCCGACTACATTGCGGGTTGGGGCATCCAGCCACGCACGAACACGTACAACTGCCTGTTGGTCGGGCTCTCGACGCAGCGTGGGGCGTCGCTGCAGCGCATCGTCTACGACGCCATGCTGGAGAACGGCGTGGTGCCAAACGCCTTTACGTTCCGCGTCCTCATCCGGCAGGCCGTGCTCGCGGACAGCATCGATGAGGCGCTTGACTTTCTGCAACGGGTGACCTCCCACGCGGGGCTGCGGGTGGAGGTGGAAATGGTGCTGCCCATCTTGGAGCGCGCCGCCCGCGCCGGGGACGCGGAGACGGTGAACCGCGTGAGCAAATTCGCCCTCGACTGCGACATTGGCATCGACGGCGCGGTGCTGAATGGCGTGGTGAAGCTGCTCGCAGAGGCGGGGCAGGAGGTGGAGGTCATCAAGGGGCACCAGCCTCTGCATGAGGCACTCCGCTCACGCTCCAAGACGGGGCGGCAGCGCGCTCGAAGCGAGATTGCCGCTTAACGCGTTTACATGTATGTCCCCCCACGTTGCAAAGGACGCAGGCGGGGGAGCGCGTCGCGCCGCGTGAAGTGCAATAAAAAGAGGGCCTCATCTTGCCTCTCTCTCTCCTTCTAGTTTCTTCGTTGGTGTGTTCCCTTCACTCCTTCAGCCACTGTTCTCCTGTTCTTCTGCGTGTGCGTGTCTTGGCTGTACGCCGTCTCCGGTGGTTGTGCCGCCACTCCTCTTTTTTTTTTTTCTGGGGAAAGTCGTCTTGTGCTTCGTGTGGGAGGGCCTCACGTGTCGGTCAGTGGGGACCGCAACCCGCACGCACACACAACACACACCCGGGTGCGGGGGGAGCAACAAAGTCGTAAAAGCGGAAGGATATATAAAGAAAAAAAAGAGAGAAGGCGTGAAGGAAGGGCGCAAGGAGAGTCGTTGCCAAGACACACACTTGCGGACAGACAGGCGTGTGCACCAGCGCCGTGCAAACGCGTCGGTGGCAGGGAGGCGGGCGGGGGGGGGGAACAGATACACAGTTTGTGGCCAGACGCATGCAGGAGCTGCGGGTGAACGAGATCGTGAAGGGGCGGTACTCCACCTACCAGCTGCAGGACCTCATCGGCAAGGGCGGGAACGCGGTGGTGTACAGCGCCATTGACCGGAGTACGGGGCTGGTGGTGGCGGTGAAGAAAATTATGGCCTCAGACGACACGGTGATGGCGACGTGGCGCAAGGAGGTTGCCATCATAAGCTCCCTCGAGAACCCGTACATCATCCGCTACATTGACCACGCCCGCTCCGGCAACGCCTTCCTCATCGTCACCGAGTACGCGCAGGGCGGTTCGCTGCTGCAGCAACTCAAGCGGAATGGACGCTTTGGCGAACGGGATGTGGCGCGGTTTGTGTTTCAAATCACCGCCGGACTTGCGTACATTCATGAAAAGAAGTATCTGCATCGCGACCTCAAGTGCGCCAACGTCCTCATTGGAGCCGGCGACGTAGTGAAGCTGTCGGACTTTGGGCTTGCCATGCCGCGTGCCGTGGTGCGGGACGACGCGGCGGCGGCGGCGGCGGCGGCGGCGGCGACGCCGAGCCGAGTGCCGCCGTAAACGTGGAGGAGGGGGTGGTGGGGTCCGTGTACTGGATGGCGCCCGAGACCATCCGCGGGGAGCCGCAGAATGAGAGCAGCGACATTTGGTCCCTTGGCTGCCTCTGCGTGGAGCTGCTGACCGGCAGCCCGCCGTTTTACGACCGCGCCCCCGCGAACGCCCTCTACCACATCGCCCAGTCCGACGAGGTGCCGATTCCGCAGATGGAGCTCTCGGAGGCCTGTGAGAGTTTCCTCAGGGCCTGTCTTGACAGGGACCCGCGGAAGCGCCCCTCCGCCGCTTCGCTGCAGCGACACGCGTGGTTCGGGGGGTTTGTGGCGGAGAACATACTGGAGACGCTGGCGAACACGCAGGCGGCGGACATCAGCGCGGAGCAGGCGGCGGCGAACTCCGCGGCCATCGCGCGGTGGGTGGAGACCAACCTTTTCCAGGAGAAGGCGGAGCAGCGGGAGCAGTGGCTAAAAGGGGGTTGCCTCAAGAAGGTCGTCGCCGTCCTGCCAAAGGTGACCGCGGAGGCGTCGTACCACATCATCCGCAGCTTTTCCTTCGCGGCGCAGCGGTGTCGCAACGAGACGAGCTGCTTTCTCACCCAATTGGGCGAAACCAACCTCTGGGACAGCGCGCAGCTGAGTGTGCTGGGAAAGGCAGACTCGCTCAGCTCACTCTTTATCTGCTGTTGCGAGCGGCAGGATTCGCGGGTGTCGCAGTACGCGCCCACGCACCCAGGGGCGCTCTGCTTTCTCCTGCAGTGTCAAGAGGGCGACGTCGCCGTCGCCTGCATCGATGCGCTGCACCACCTGATGGTCGGCTGTGAGGAGGATGGCTCTTCGACCCCCTTTTCGCTGTCGCAAGAGGTGTCCGCCACGGATGCTGGGCAAATTACATTTCGACGCTTTATCTCGCAGAATCGGTTCGTGACGGATCACGCGGTGTACGCCGTTCAACGCATCATAGAGGAGGCCTGCTGCACCGCCTTCCACGAGGAGAAGGAGCCGCTTATTGGGTGGCAGAGCCTAGACAAGCTTTTCGAGGTGCTTCTGCAGGTGTTTAAAAAGACCGCTGACGAGAGCGTCGTGGTGGGCCCTTCGATGTCGGTGGCGCAGAACGGGGATGGGGTGGAGTCGTCCAACGGGTCCGCCGTCGCCGCGGTGGACAGCGCTGTCGCCATCGCGGATAGTAGTCCCCACGTCTCTGGCGAAGCGGCCGGTCGATGTGTGGTGCCTCGCGGAAGCGGGGTGGGCGGCCCCAGCAACACGAGTGCGGCTGGAGGCATTGGGGAACGGCAGGCGGAAGAAAAGTGGCTGTTGGCCTTGCAGGAGGCAAGTCGTCACTTGTGCCCCAACGCCATTTTGATGCTGCTGCAGTTTGTCCACCACGTCTCGCGGAGTCACCTAAAGTGTCTCAGCGTCGGGGGAAAGAGCATCGCCGGGACCTTCCTCGTCGTCGCGTCCAACGCCTCCATTGACACCGCCACGCGCATTGCGCTGCTCCGGTGTCTCCCCGTGCTGCAGTGTGCGTCACAGAAGGCCGCCGCCTTCATACGGGACACGCGGTGTAGCGTGCCGCTGCTGGCGCACACCGCGAAGAGCATCCCTGTCCTGGAGGAGTCCCGCGAGGACGAGGTGATGAAGGTACTTTTCAACCTCTGCGAGGACGAGCGCATGGCGGCGGCAATTGCCGCCTCCAACGCGTTTCTCAGCATCGCCGTGGATCGCGCCAACCTCGCGGCGGAGCGCCACCGCTGGACGGAGGTGGTGCACGCCGTCCGCTTCATTGAGATTCTGCTGGCGTACTCCGTGGACTCCTCCCGCTTCGTGGAGTCGCGCGGCCTTCTGCAGCTCCTCCTGCGTTTGTCCGACAGCGAAAGTTTCCCCGCCAGCGTTAGCAGCGCGTCCCAGCGGCTGCTCAATAGTGTCCAGGTCCAAACCAATGTTTTGTAGGGTGTGTGCGTGTGCATGTTTTGTTTTATACCACAGTGGGCCACACAATCTCTCTTTCTCTCTTTCTCTCTTGCTTCTTTTTCTTTTGACTCCTTCTGGTTTTTATTTCTTGAGGAATTGGCGGTGAAAAATGCGTCACCGAAGAAAGTGAGCAGGTCCTCTTCGTAACTTGTGTGCCGTGAGTGCGCGGTTGTGTTCGTTGTTTGGCTCCAACTGAGTAGTAGTGGGGAGTGGGGGAGTGGGGGGGGGGGGGCGTAAAGGAGTAAATAGAAAAAAAAGTAAAAGAAAAAGGGAGAGAGGGAGGGAGGGAGAAAAGCGGAGGAGGAGGAGGAAAAGGAATCCCGCATGCCCACAAACATGAGTAAATAAATATATTTATTCCTTGGAGGGGAGGGGCGTGCGTTGGCCCCGTGCCGCAGCACTACACTCGCGGCGGCAGGGAAGTGCGTGTGCAGACGCGTCGTCTCCGGCGGGGGCACTTCTCTCTCTCTCTCTTTTTTTTGTTTTTGCTTCTCTTCGCTGCCCCCTCCTGCCTTCGGCTGTTTCTCGCGCGTTTATTGGATTCCCTCTCCCACTCCTCCCCTGCGCTGCGCCCCGCTTTCTTTTCTTCCCCTCACCGCCACCGCCGCCAATCCTCTGCGCACCCGTGCGTCCCTTTAAGTTGAGCCGGCGTCTCGCTGCGCCTCTCTTTTCTGCTTTGTGTGTCTGTGTGTGCGGCTTTTCTTGCGTTCTGCCTTGCGGCAGTTTCCTCCTCCACCAACTGTGCTGGCGCGGAGGTGCATCGGTGCATGCGCAAGGTATGTATACATACATGTCTTTGCCACTGTGCTTGGCCTGCGACGTGCGGCAACGAAGGCGGGGGCGCGAGTGGTGCGGCGACGGAGATGGGCAGCCCCGAGCCCCCGTCCTCCGCTCCCTCCTCGCCGGACGATGCTGCCGCCGCTGCTGCTGGTGGGTGTATGTTTTTTTTTTCTTTGCCCCCACGCAGTGCTCTCCTTCCCGCGCTTGCCCTCCTTCTCTGTGAATACGCACATAAATACACGAGTGTCTTCCAGACACACGCACGCGCGCGTTTTGAAGCGGCGCTCTGGAGTCAAGCGTGGGAGGGCAGTGTGAGTCGCGGTTGCAGCGAGAGGTGCGGTGGCTGCGCCGCAGGGTTTTCAATGCTGCGCCACACACGTCTGTGGCCCGGTGCGGTGTCGACAGTGGCGCCCTCGCTGCTGCGCCGTGCGGTGGCGCTGCGGTGGGGGGTACTCGGCCTGCGGTGGGACGGCGACACGAACATGTGCGTCCTTGCGGATGGGCCGGCGGATGGCCTTCCACGCGGCACGCGACTGGAGATGTACGGCGCCACGGCGCGACTCGTCAGGACCTGCGCAGGCGGAAGCGGAGTGGAAGTTGTGGCGCCGGACTTCTTAACGGCCGTTGCGGGGGTTGTGGAGGCGGCGGCGTCGGAAGACATGCGGGGGGGAGTCGCGGGGGTGGGACTCGCGCCGCAGCCTCCGCCTGACGGCGTGCTTGCCGAGTGGCTCATCACCACCCAACCGCAGCAGCAGCAGACAGCAGTTCCCCTTATGGAAGGCGGGGTGGTTTTCGAATCCCCACGTGCGGCGGGGCCTCGAGTCCTTCGCGCGGCGCGGCAGACATTTGCCCAGCTGTTGGCACGGGAGATGCGGGGACGACCGTCCTCGCCTGCATCTTCCCCCGCCCCCGCCGCTGCTGCTGCTGCTGCTGCTGGTGCTGCTCAGCCAATCGCCATCCTTGACGTGAGTGACGCGGATTGTGCCTTCAGTCGTGTTGCGGTTCACGTCTGCGTGGAGGGCGGCCTAGAGCTGGAGCGGGACTTCCACGTCAGCTACGTTCCCCTCAGCGAGGCGGCGGCGGCGGCGCCGGGTGAGAAGGAAGCAAACGTCACAAGTCTCCTGCGCCTCGTGGCCCGCCCCCAGCACCGCCCAGAGAAGGAACCGCTGCGTGCGTTGCCGTCCTGCCACTTTGTTCTTGGCTGCTACACAGTCCATGGCGGACGGCCGCGAGAGGCGAAGGCGTCCCTCGGGCTCGAGCTCGCCCACGTGATTTCAAAACTGCACCGCGGTGGGACGCTGCTCGTGAATCTTCTTGAAGCTCAGCCGCCGCCGCCGCCGCAGCGGGCGCAGGCGGGGGGGCGAGAGGACGTGGCACTCCTGCGGCGAGAGGCCAAAGCCGTCGTCGCGGAGGCCCTGTCGCGCAGTAGGCGGTGGGGCGTCATCAGCGACGAGGTGTTGCCGGCAGCCGACTGCAACGACGCCGCGGTCTCCCTCGTTGTATCGCTCGACTAAGCCAGCCCCGCGGAGGCGAAGGCGACACCACGCACGGGCCTCCTCCGAAACTTTCCTCCTCGCTCGCTCCGAGAATGTGTCTTTGGTTGTCTGCTCCGCCCATCCAAATACTTTTTTCCGCCTTTGACGCCTTCTACCTTTTTCCCGCTCGCCCTTTTTTTTTTCTGCTTGACGCGTAGAGCTGCACACACTTGCCCCCAATGCTCTCCAGCACCGGCGGCTACGTGAAACGGTCGCGGGTGCTTGGACGCCACCGCGATGACGCGACGCTGTGCTCGACGCCGTGCCCGGCGCTGCGGGTGCGTGGCTTCTGCCGCAGTCACGCGCGGGAGACGTCGCTCCGCGCCGCCGCCGCCGCGGAAAAGGAGGCGGAGCTGCTCCGCAGCGCCACGGAGCTGTTCAGGCTGCAGGAGGAGCTGCTGCAGGACGGCGCGGCGACAGACGAGCGCCAACGCGCCGCCGCCATTGCGAGCATCGTGGCCGAACTGAAGCGGGAGAAGTCGTATGAGAACTGGAGCCTCGACGTCGCGGTGGCGGAGCGCATGGCGTCGCTGCGGCTTCGGCGCTGCCCCTACTCCCACAGGTGCGAGCTGCAAGCGGAGCTCCGGCAACCAAAGCGAAGGGAGAAGGTGGGACCAGGCGACGCGGCGCTGGAAGCAAAGGCGAGTTGGTTGCAAAAAAAGGCCCTTGTGGCGCGGCGGCGGCGTGCCTTCGGCGCCCTCTCGCCGCTGCAGAAGTGTGTGGCGTGTTTGCTCTGGCAGGGCTGCTTCGAGGTGCCGCTCGGCGTCGTGTGTGACGTGCGGCGTCGCGCGGAGGCGGCGGCGCTCGCGCGTGACTGCGGCGAGGTGGACGACGCGGCGGTGGCGGCGGAGGAGCGGCGGGTGGTCTCCGTCGCCGCCTGCCGCCCGTCGCTCGGCGCGGTGGACCTCTCCTCCCTCCCCCGCCTCGTCGCCTACGTGGCGCAGCACCCGGGCGCCGCCGTGATCCGGCCCGAGACGGCGGCGCACTTCACGGGCGGCGCCGCGCTGCAGCTCCCGCGCGGCGTGACGGAGAAGCAGATCGACCTCAGCTCCCCGGCCTGCGCGCACGAGTTGGTGGAGGCCGTCGTGTGGAGCCTCCGCGTGATGAATGACGAGGCCGCGCTGCAGCGGCGGCGGCAGCCGCCAGTGATGCTGCGCTCCCTCGCCGTGCGCCGCTGCGCCATGACCTCCGCCGACGCCCTCGTCAACGCCCTGCGGAAGCACCGGCTGGACGCCACCCTCCTCGCGCTGGACATGAGCGACAATCGACTGATGAGTCTGCGCTTCCTCTTCCTGCTCCGGGCGCACTTTTCCGGCCGGCTGCTGCGTCTCTCGCTCGTCGACAACCCCATCACACGCAAGCCGGAGTACCGGGAGCAGGTGCGCAAGTCGCTCCCAAGGCTTACAAGCCTCGACGGCAGAGCGATTCGTCGCCCACCGCTGGCGCTGCCGCACCCAGCGTCGGTGTCGTACACCTTCTGCACCGCGGCGCAGCCCGCGCAGGGCCGCCGGGTGATTGCCGGTGAGGAGTTGGATGCGGTGGTGGACGGGCTGGCGCGGTTCCTGTACGTGTGGGAGACGCGTCGCGTGCCGTGGACGGTGGCCGAGCTGCGGCATCAGCGACAGCAGCGGCGGCGTCGCCGCCAATTCCCCGCCGAGGAGCCGCACGTGGAGGCGGACGCGGATGACGCGGGCCCGCAGCCCCCCGAGGAGGAGCTGGACGACGACAATTTCCACCACCGCTACCTCCATCCCTCGGCAACCTTCTCCATGACGCTGCATGAGGGTCTTGCCTTCTTTGACGCCCGCACGATGCGACTCGCCACGGAGGTGGAGACGGACGACGCCTACGCAGGGATGCGTCTCTCCCCGCTGGATGTGCGGGACCTCGGGGTGTTCGACGTGGCCATGAAAAGCAACAGCCGCAACCTGTTAATGGGGCGTTCCGTGCTGCACCGCTTCGCTCGCGGCTCACTGAACTGCTACGCGGCGTACAACTACAGCCTGTACCCGCAGCGGCTGGAGGTGTGCCACCACTTTGGCGGTGCGGTGGTGTCTGTGTCGAAGATCACCGACGCCGCAGCGCCGAGCGGAGGCGGCGCCGCACCCGCAGTCTCTGAGGTCGTAGGGGACGGGGACGAGGGGCGACAGCAACCGCAGCAGCGGCGTCGAAAGAAGCGACGTTGCGAGGCAGCGCCGTCGTCTGCTCCTTCAGCGGCGGCGGCGGCGGCTACAGCGGATGCCGCGGCGCCCTTCACCCTGAACGCGCATTCGCGAAAGCCGACGTTTTACATTGTGACGTTTCACGGCGTGATGTCCTGGCGGGCGCCGAGCATGAAGCGGGCGGAGTGCGTCCTCGCCGCCTACGACCGGGTGATGACGTTCGTAGAGAACGCCCTGCCGCCAACGAACCCCGTCGAGAAGCGGCGAAGCGCGCCGCTGCTGCTCTTCAACGACCAGGTGCACCTCCGCCCCGCCGCGAAGGGCCACGTGGCGTGGTTCATGGCGCAAACGGAGGAGCGGGTGGCGCGGCTTGTCGTTGAGTACGGCCTCGAGGCCTGCGCGGACGGCGAGGCGCTTGTCCGCGCGGTGGCGGAGCGCGCCAGCAGCGATGCCGCCGCCAGTGCCGCCCTGCGCCTGCTGGTGTTTGGCCGCGACTCCGGGGGTGCCGAGGGGGAAGCGGAAGAAGAAGCGGGGCACGGCGACGGCGTTGACGCACACGCAGGCGGCGACGCGCCTGCGGCGCGCCACTTCGACATTTTCTCCCTCATCTCCGCGGAGAAGCCGGCCGCCGGGCGGGACGATGATGATGACGAGGAGGAGGAGGAGGTGGAGGAGGCGGACATCCCCCATCGCGTGACGCTCGCGCAGGTGGAGGCGGCGGTGGCCGCGATGAACAGGCGACACACCGCCGCCTTCGCCCGCCCCGCCCCGCATGGCGAAGGGGAGGCGGAGGCGGAGGCGGCCGACCCTGAAGCAACGTGTAATTGACTAAAGAAGAAGAAAACGAAAACGAAAAAAAGAAAAAAAAAGTAGTTGTGATGAAGACCTCTGAGTGTGCGTGTCTCTCCCTCCTCTCTCGCTCTCTGTGAGTAAAGTCGGGTGTTTTGGCGCCGCCGCTGTTGGCTCCCGCATCCTCCGCCGTGCTGCCACAAACGCGTGTGCGTGTGCGCGTGCCTCTCCGCTCCCATTCTGTTTCCCTCCGCTGAGTGCACGGCAGTAGATGTGGCGGCGTTGTGCAGTAGACGTCATCGCCCGCGGCAGCCGCGGCGTGGCGTCACGGGCCCCGGCGCAACCGCAACCGCGCGGCGGCACCGTGACTGCGCGCCCCGCGGCGGCACCGCGGCATCCGCAGCGCCAGCAGAGGAGTATTCCGCGGCCCGAGCCGCCGCGGCGCCGCTTCTCGTGGCGCACTTCGCCTCCGATTGTGTGGCTTATCGCCAACGCGGTGCCCATCGCGACGTACCAGCTCTTCCTCGAGGCTGGCTGCACCGGTCTCTGTGCGTGGCTGCTGCTGCGCGGCAGGACGACCGCGGCGGGCATCGAGGCGTGGCTTCAAAGCCACCATTACCCCTTCACCGGCCTCATCGACTGGGCGGGCGGGCGGCACGCGGAGGACTGGACCGTCGCCGGGCGCCGCATCGACGCCGCCACCCTCACCGCCCTGCACGTTGGGCACAACGTCGCGAACGGTCTGCTTCCGCTGCAGGTGGTGTTCTTGGCGGCCACGTACCCCGTTGTGGCGCGGGCGGCGGCGGCGGCGTCGCGGGGTCCGCTGGCGGCGCAGCTGCTGCGCGCACGGGAGCACTGCAGGGCGCTGTTTCACAAGGAGCGCGTCGAGACTCCGGTGCGTCATCCATTCGGGAAGCCCAAACGCTTCCGTCGACGGTGAGCCCGCCACGCGCCTCGCTCCACCCCGTGGGGGAAAGAAGAGTGGGAGCTGCAGCAAAACTGGGGCGTGCGGAGCCGCGCCCCCTCCCTTTTTCTTGGCGCCGCCTCCCTCACCGCGTGCACTCTTCTTCCCTCCCCCTCCTCCGCTGTCATAGCTACACCTGCGTGCGCGTGCTAGGAGTCTTTGCAAGGACAGCAACAAGGAAGAAGGCGTCTGCGTCAGCCGCCGTCTCAACCGGGCAGGAAACGGCGCCAGTCACGGCAGCGGGATAGAGCGAGAGAAGGCTGAGACCTTTGCCCATGCGGCAGTGGCGGGCGTGGGAGCCTCCCCTGCTGCTGCTGCTGCTGCTGCTGTTGCCGCTGCTCTCGGCGTGGGGGGTGGCGGCGTGGAACGTCGGCGAGATTATCCCCGTCACCCTGCACGTGCGTCTCAAGCGGATGTCGCCAAATATCGCCGTGGGCCGCGACGACGTGGACGACGTCGAGGACATGCAGGACCTGCTGCAGGGGGAGCAGTTCCTCCGGCCACTCCCGCCCGACTTCTGCCCGCGCTTCGGCATCAACAGGCGCGTGCACCAGCCCGCCAAGCGCCTCTTCGAGCGCGCACGCAAGCAGGCACAAGTCCCCGGCCACTCACTTAGCGACGTGGCCGTGCGGTTCCAGCTGGAGCGCGGGCTCAGCAAGTCCACCGCGTGGCTGCCGCTGCTGAAAAGCACCGTGCGGGAGCCGCCGTACGGGGCGCACACGCCTTCCAATAAGACGGGCCGCGACGGGCACGTGCTCCACCTGGCGGCCGTCACCTTCAGCTTCGGCTACCAGGAAAGCACCTTCAATAAAATAACGGCATTTCACGCGGAGCCGGTGTACGCCGGCGTTCAGCACGACGCGATTGAGCTGCAGTACCGCTGGGAGGAGCACCGCGCCTACAACCCGCACAGAGCCCTCAGCGTGTGCGCCTTCGCCTGCGTCTTTGCCACCGTCGCCGTCCTCTACATGATAGTCTTCGCCCCAAGCAGCCTCTCGACGCAGCTGCGGCGTGGGAAGGTCGCACTGCGCAGCCACCGGGAGTGACACGAGCGAGCCTCTCCACGCGGGCGAGAGGAAAGAGAGACGGAGAGAGGGAAGGCCCAACAGCAAGAACAAATAAAAGCCCACCAGAAAACAAAGTGTGCGCCGCCTTTCACACACGGTCCGCTAGCAAGGCCACTCCACAGTCACGACAAGAGCCACACCGCAGCCAACGTGAAACCACGGCGGCCCTCTCCAAACACACACACACACACACACACACACAGACATGCATAAGTATATATATATATATGTGCACACACCTAAACACAACAAAAAACACTCCAACATAAAAATCCTCCACACATGTCTACTTGTTTCTGTTCTCTCCCTGCGTTCCTCTGCCGTGGGCATTAGGTCTGCTACACAGCTTCTAACTGCTTTTTGAACCCGCAAGGTTAATCCAGCGCCATGGGGAAAGAGAAGACGCACCTGAACCTCGTGGTGGTCGGCCACGTCGACGCCGGCAAGTCCACCGCCACTGGCCACCTCATCTACAAGTGCGGCGGCATTGACAAGCGCACGATCGAGAAGTTCGAGAAGGAGGCGGCCGAGATCGGCAAGTCGTCGTTCAAGTACGCCTGGGTGCTCGACAAGCTGAAGGCCGAGCGCGAGCGCGGCATCACGATCGACATTGCGCTCTGGAAGTTCGAGTCGCCCAAGTCCGTGTTCACGATCATCGACGCCCCCGGCCACCGTGACTTCATCAAGACATGATCA
>NW_021704390.1:5972-8101 GCF_003719485.1 Trypanosoma conorhini | reverse complement strand
GTCCCTCGCTGCGTGTGCCCCCGTGCGTGTGTGCCGCTGCTCCCACACCGTGCCGTCGCCTCTCCCTGCGTTCCTCTGCCGTGGGCATTAGGTCTGCTACACAGCTTCTAACTGCTTTTTGAACCCGCAAGGTTAATCCAGCGCCATGGGGAAAGAGAAGACGCACCTGAACCTCGTGGTGGTCGGCCACGTCGACGCCGGCAAGTCCACCGCCACTGGCCACCTCATCTACAAGTGCGGCGGCATTGACAAGCGCACGATCGAGAAGTTCGAGAAGGAGGCGGCCGAGATCGGCAAGTCGTCGTTCAAGTACGCCTGGGTGCTCGACAAGCTGAAGGCCGAGCGCGAGCGCGGCATCACGATCGACATTGCGCTCTGGAAGTTCGAGTCGCCCAAGTCCGTGTTCACGATCATCGACGCCCCCGGCCACCGTGACTTCATCAAGAACATGATCACCGGCACGTCCCAGGCCGATGCCGCCATCCTCGTCATCGCGTCCTCCCAGGGCGAGTTCGAGGCGGGTATTTCGAAGGACGGCCAGACGCGCGAGCACGCGCTGCTCGCCTTCACGCTCGGCGTGAAGCAGATGGTTGTGTGCTGCAACAAGATGGACGAGAAGTCCGTGAACTACAGCCAGGCGCGCTACGAGGAGATCGTGAAGGAGGTCTCGGCGTACCTGAAGAAGGTCGGGTACAACGTGGAGAAGGTGCGCTTCATCCCCATCTCCGGGTGGCAGGGCGACAACATGATCGACAAGTCCGACAAGATGCCGTGGTACAAGGGCCCCACCCTGCTGGAGGCACTCGACATGCTGGAGCCCCCGGTGCGCCCCAGCGACAAGCCGCTCCGCCTGCCGCTGCAGGACGTGTACAAGATCGGCGGCATCGGCACGGTGCCGGTGGGCCGCGTGGAGACGGGCGTGATGAAGCCCGGCGACGTGGTCACGTTTGCCCCCGCCAACGTGACGACGGAGGTGAAGTCGATCGAGATGCACCACGAGCAGCTGGCGGAGGCCACGCCCGGCGACAACGTCGGCTTCAACGTGAAGAACGTGTCTGTGAAGGACATCCGCCGTGGCAACGTGTGCGGCAACTCGAAGAACGACCCCCCGAAGGAGGCGGCCGACTTCACGGCGCAGGTGATCATCCTGAACCACCCCGGCCAGATCGGCAACGGCTACGCGCCGGTGCTCGACTGCCACACCTGCCACATTGCGTGCAAGTTCGCCGAGATCGAGTCCAAGATCGACCGCCGCTCCGGCAAGGAGCTCGAGAAGAACCCCAAGTCGATCAAGTCCGGTGACGCCGCCCTCGTGCGCATGGTGCCGCAGAAGCCCATGTGCGTGGAGGTGTTCAACGACTACGCGCCCCTCGGCCGCTTTGCCGTGCGTGACATGCGCCAGACGGTCGCCGTCGGCATCATCAAGGCGGTCACGAAGAAGGAGGGCGGCGCCGGCAAGGTGACCAAGGCCGCCGTCAAGGCCTCCAAGAAGTAAGATGGGGGCAACGGCTGTGCGCAGACTTTGTTTTATAATTTATAACTCTTATTTATATAAATCATTTTGCCACGCTGTGCGGTTAACATTTCCTGCTGCTTCGGCTTGGTTTGGTTTGTTTCTGCCTTTCTCTCTCTGTCCCTGCCTCTCGCCGTCCCTCGCTGCGTGTGCCCCCGTGCGTGTGTGCCGCTGCTCCCACACCGTGCCGTCGCCTCTCCCTGCGTTCCTCTGCCGTGGGCATTAGGTCTGCTACACAGCTTCTAACTGCTTTTTGAACCCGCAAGGTTAATCCAGCGCCATGGGGAAAGAGAAGACGCACCTGAACCTCGTGGTGGTCGGCCACGTCGACGCCGGCAAGTCCACCGCCACTGGCCACCTCATCTACAAGTGCGGCGGCATTGACAAGCGCACGATCGAGAAGTTCGAGAAGGAGGCGGCCGAGATCGGCAAGTCGTCGTTCAAGTACGCCTGGGTGCTCGACAAGCTGAAGGCCGAGCGCGAGCGCGGCATCACGATCGACATTGCGCTCTGGAAGTTCGAGTCGCCCAAGTCCGTGTTCACGATCATCGACGCCCCCGGCCACCGTGACTTCATCAAGAACATGATCACCGGCACGTCCCAGGCCGATGCCGCC
>NW_021704390.1:0-5947 GCF_003719485.1 Trypanosoma conorhini | reverse complement strand
TCCGGTGACGCCGCCCTCGTGCGCATGGTGCCGCAGAAGCCCATGTGCGTGGAGGTGTTCAACGACTACGCGCCCCTCGGCCGCTTTGCCGTGCGTGACATGCGCCAGACGGTCGCCGTCGGCATCATCAAGGCGGTCACGAAGAAGGAGGGCGGCGCCGGCAAGGTGACCAAGGCCGCCGTCAAGGCCTCCAAGAAGTAAGATGGGGGCAACGGCTGTGCGCAGACTTTGTTTTATAACTTTATAACTCTTATTTATATAAATCATTTTGCCACGCTGTGCGGTTAACATTTCCTGCTGCTTCGGCTTGGTTTGGTTTGTTTCGGCCTTTCTCTCTCTGTCCCTGCCTCTCGCTTTTTGTGGTTATTCCTTTCTTTGAGCGCTGGGCGTATACGCTTTCTTAATCTTTTTTTTCGTTCTTTTTTTTAATTGTGTGTTTTGCGTAGCGCAGTGCCGCACACCGCTTATACTGCTTGTGTGTGCCCGAAGACGTTTGCGCGTTGTGTACGGCAGCTGCGGACGATGGAGCGGAGTGGCGAGATGTCTTTGGAGGAGCGGCGACGCAGGCAGCGCCGACGCCGCCTCGCCGCGAAGCCGCCGGAGACGCGGCGTCGTCGTCTGCAGTACTCTCGGCGGCATAACGAAAAGGACGGGCGACTGCTCTACTGTGACTACTGTGACCTCTTTGTGAGCAGCGGGCAGCGGCCGTGGCTGCAGCACCTGGGCGGCGTGCGGCACATGGAGGCGATGGAGTCGTACTACGCGACGGTGGAGGCCCGCGATCCTGCGTGGGTGAACGCTCTCCGCGAGGATGTGGCGCGGGCCCACGTGGAGGAGCATGTGCGGCAGCACCACCTCTTGGCGGGGAAGGGGGCATCGGTGCCGATGCCCGCCATGACGCTTGGCTACGTGGGCCACCAGGGCATTGTTGTGGGGGGAACGCAACTGTCCAGCGCGACGCACGTCAGCGTGGGCAAGAGCAACAGCAACCATCGCGGCGGCAGCAGTGCGCAACGCGGGTCCCCATCGGTGCGTGTGGGTGGACTTCTTGTTGCGGCCGCCACACCCCCTGTGGTGAGGGTAGATGGCAAGGCCTTGCCGCTGCCGCAGGGCAAGCAGACGATGCACCGCCCCTGATGCCTTTCTTTTTTTTTTTGTCCATTGCCTGCGACTGAACTGCCTTCTTGAGGTTGTGGCTCTCGGTGCCCCACGCTGTATGGGTGGAGGTTCATGTGCCTTTTGCAATAGCCGTGTCTTTGAGGCTGCTGCTGCTGCCGCTGCCGCTGCTGTCACCCGCCCCTCACTTTCTCGCTCTTGCCTAAGGGAGGAACTGTCCGTAGCACTGAGTGTTGTTGTAATTTGCCTGCATCACACGTGTTTAAACACACACATATATATATTTGTTGCTGGGGGCGGTAAAAAGAGGCGCAGCGAGGGAGGTGTCCGTGCAGGCCATGAGCGCGGGCAGCACAGAGCGCAGGCGGCGCATCCGCGAGCAGCTGCGTGAATTCTACGGCGACCCCACGGCAAGCCGGGAGCGGCATCCTGTGGAGGGCGGCAAGGCGGGGACGTCGCCGGAGATGGACGTTGACTCGGAGTTCTTCAACGTCGGCAGGTACGTCACAGATCTCCTGCGCCGGGAAAGTCTCAAGGAGCTCGTCGAGGCGGACACGCAGCTGCTCCGCAGCGTCCGCCACCTCGACGGGGAGCTGCAGGAGCTGGTGTACCAGAACTACGCCAAGTTTATCTCCGCCACCGACACCATTCGGGAGATGCGCGACAACATCACGGAGATGGACGCCAAGCTGCAGGCCCTCTCCAGCAACGTGGAGAACATTGACGAGGTGTCGAAGAGCATCACGGACAAGCTGCAGTCGCACCGGAGCCGGATTGAGGAGATGATTTTAACCAACCGCATGCTGCGGAAGGTGCAGTTCCTTGTGGAGCTTGCCGACACGATGCGGCGACTCATTGAGCGGCAGGAGTACACGGCGTGCGTGAAGTACTGGGTCGTTGGCGACAGCTTCTTCGCTAAGCACACGAATTTATCGAGCATCACGAAGATTCATGACGAGTGCAGGGCGTTGGCGGGGCAGCTGTACGCGAAGCTGCAGGAGACCGTCGTCACCACCTCCCTGGAAGACCCGGAGGCGATGGATGTCATCCGCTGCGTCGTGGAGGACATGCGTCTTTTGCGGGCCACCTCCCTCTTCGCTGCCGCTGCGGCGGCGACGGCGGAGGAAACGGCGACGGCGACGACGCCTGCCGCAGACGCCCCCGCCTCATTTGAGACGGAGATTCTGGAGACGTTAATGAAGAACGTCAGTGGGGGCTTTGCGGCGGGGGTTCAGGGTGTCAACAGCGCCATCCGGGCAGCCCTCGCCGTTCCCAACTTTGCCGCAATGGATCGCGCGCGTTGGGCAGACGTCTTGGAGCACGTCCAGCTGCAGGAGGCGCTGGCGCAGCTGAAGAGCCTCTGCGCGCTTTTCCACTCCAACAGTGAGCGGGTGTACAGTTTGTTTAACCGCGAGGGCGACCCCACCGTCGCGTTGCGGATTGTCGAGGAGGTGCAGCCGGTCCTCATCGACATCATGGCGCCCATTACCGCGTACATCGGCGAGCTGTTCATCGCCATGGTGGAGGCCTTCTGCTCGGACGCCGCGGGGGCCTTGGCGGCGCCGGCCACGGTTGGCAGTGGGCTCAGTGCCATCTTCACCACCCTGGCAACGCGCCTCAAGTACTACTCGGGTACGCTGAAAACGCTGGGGGTCAACTACCTCGACAACGCACACAGCCAGCAGAGTCGACAGTACGCGGCGCTCGTGGATCAGTCCGTGCTGGACATTTTTCAACGCCTCTTGGCGGCGTTGCAGGCGAAACTCACTGAGGGAGCCAGCGTTCCCGACAGCATCGCGTCGAGCGCCACGGCGAAGGACCCGGCATACCAGCAACTGCTACAGTTTTGTGTTTCACGCTTTCTGTTGGCCCGCGTCGCCAGCGCCGCCGACGTGGTTGGTCTCGCATCCCTCGTTGGCACCGACACTCTCCAGCAGGGCGACGTGGCGGGGGTGCAGCGGCGTTGCACGTACGTCGCGCGGGCCTTCACGCACCGCGGCATCGTACTCCTTGGACAGCTGCACCTCAGCTGGGTTGCCGCGGCGTCGTGCCCGGTGGATGCGGTGGACCCCACCTCCACCGTCGCGCTTAACTTCGGTATTGCCCACTGCCTGTGTGAGTTTGTGCGGCAGCTGGGCACCATCTACGCCCTCTTGCGGGACGGCGTTCTCGCGTGCGAGGCGGTGCGGGAGCGAGGCAGCGTCGGCAGCGCGATGGGCGCTGGCAGCTCGAGGCTGTACACGAGTGCAGGCAGTGGCCGCAGCAGCGGCAAGGCCGCCTCGCGAAGGCTGGTGGTGGCGTTCGCGCGGGAAACGGACAATGCCCTGCAAAGCACCGTGGACCGCATCTTTTCGAAGCAGTCGCAGAGCAACGCGGAGCTGCGGACGCTTCCACGCGAAATTCGGCCTGCCTCGGTGGTAGCCGCAGTAACTATCTACGTTCTCAAGGGCCTGATTGAGCACGTGCGGACGCAATCCTTCACACGTAACGGCTTTCAATGTGTTCAGCTCAGCTGCACCTTTCTCCTGCACGCGCTTACGCCTCCGGCGCCGCTCGCCTCGTCTGTTGCCTCCGCTGCTGGCAGTGACACGCCACTGTTGTCCCCATTGGGGGAGTGGCTGGGCAACTGCAGGGATGACGAAATGCTAAAGCTGGTGCCGCAGCTTCTTAACGAGTGCTGCACCTCCGCGTACGAGCGTTGTCGAGAAAAGGCCCCGTTGACGTCGGTGGTGGTGGAGAAACTCGCGAGCTCCGCCCTGGAGAGCATGCAGGGGGCGTCCCCGCTTTCCTGATTGAGCCGTGCGCTGGCCTCCACGTTGCCGTCTTCCTCTTTCGCGTGGGGGAGGGGGGGAGGGGGGCTTTGGCTTGCGCTGCTGCGCTGCGCTTCCGCCGTCTCTGTCCACGCCGCCCTTCGCGTAGCGGATGCCGCAACGCACTTCTCTCCTTTTTTTTTATTGTTTTGTTTTCGTCCATCGCGCGTGCGGCGGCGTCCCACCACCACCACCACCACCACCACTATACATACACACACACGGCTTGTAGAGACGCCCACTTGGAGAAACGCGGCGCGAGTAACCGTGCGGGGGCGAAGGAAAAAGAGAAAGAAAAAAAGGTGGGGAGGGGATTGCGTAGGGAAGTTTGCTGGCAGGATGCTTCGTCGCACACGGCATCGTGCGATCTCGCAGTACAACTTTGGTCAGCCGTCGCTGACGAAGGCCTTCGGCCCCGTGCCGCGCGAGGGCCAGGCGGCGAAGGCGGGGAAAGTAATGTCGACAAAACTCCCGAACGGGGTGCGCGTCGTGTCGCACGACCTGGACGGCGCCCACTGCGTCGTCGGGGTCTACGTGGACGCGGGGCCAAAGTACGACCCGCTCGGCTGCCCCGGCCTGAGCCACGTGATGCGGTACGCCATCCAGACGTCCAACATGGATAGCTCGCTGTTTCAGGTGGACCGCGCGATGCGCGCCGCGGGGGCCGCCTACGGCCATGGCGAGATCTGCAAGCGGTACGTGCACTGGAAGAGCGAGGGGCGGCGTGACATGTGGGAGCGCCCCTTTGCGATGCTCGCCACCGGGGTGGTCGCCCCGCGCTTCCACGAGAGCGACGTGGAGCGGTTCCGCGACACCATGGACAACCAGCGCGAGGAGCTGCGATGGCAGCACCCGCGCGAGTACTGCGTGGACGCCCTCGAGACGGTGGCATTCTTCAAGGAGCCACTCGGCGCCCCTCGCATGGTGCCACCGGAGGCAAACGACCGCTGCAACCAGAAGGCGCTAGTGGAGCACTGGGCGAAGCACTTCCACCCCGGCAACGTCACTCTGGCGGCCGTCAACGTCCCGCACGACGCACTGCTGGCGGCTTACGCCTCACTGCCGTATCCGCACTCTGCGGAGGCCCCGCATCACGCGAAGTCGCGTCAGCCAACCTTCTCGCACGCGAGCGAGTCCACGCAGTTCTACCCTGGCCGTCAGCATGTGGTGTACGAGGACCGCGCCAAGGCGATGGGCACGGTGCCCGACATGAACCAGGAGGTCATCGCCGCCCTGGCGGTCCCAACCTTCGGCCGCGATGAGGAGGTAAAGAAGTACGCCACGGCGCTCGTGGCGCGCGAGGTGTACCAGGCCGCCATTGACCGGGCCTTGCCGGCCGCCCTCGCCACGTCGCAGGGTGTGCAGTCGTTCTACCGTCCGTATTCCTCCGCGGGCCTCCTCGGCGTCACGCTCCGTGGTGCCCCGCAGGAGGTCAAAAACCTACTAGACGCCGCAAGGGGATGCTTCCCAGCGAAGGTGACGGAAGACGAGGCTGCCGCAGGACGCGTTCGTGCCACGATGGCCTTTACGCGGAATCACCTAGAGATGGTGCGAGACTACTGCGACTTTATTGCGACCTCCAGCTCCACTCCGCAGCAGATGATGGAGGCCATCGGAGCAGTTTCGGCAGGAGACGTGGATGCGGCTTTGGGTGCCGCAGCCGCCGTGGCGCCGGCCGTCTTCGCCACTGGCTCAACCTTCACCTTTCCGAAGGTGCCGAGCCTCAGGAAGGACAAGTAGCAGCCGTCCTCTGCTTGCACGTCACTTCAGTGAATAAGCGGCAGCGGACGATGCTGTTGTTCCTTGCGTGGGGCGTGATTGGGCTTTGGGCAGGGCGTGTGTGTGGGGTGTTAGGAAGGGGGAAGGCTGGGGAAGTAGTAGGCACGGTGTGGATAGTGGAATACTCGCGGTATAGTTCACCGTTGGCTGCGGGTTTCTTCTCTTTTTAGGTGCGGCGGGCGCAGGCGAGAGAGAGGCACGCGTTGAACAGAGCAGACGGATGCATGCATGCATCCGTCCAT
>NW_021704388.1:19424-22185 GCF_003719485.1 Trypanosoma conorhini | reverse complement strand
GGCTTGGCCCGGGCAAAGTGGGACCCTGGGCGATTGCGGGCCGCAGTAAAGAGAAGCTGGATGCACTAAAGAAGGAGCTTGGCCTGGACGTCGCCGTGCTTTCTGCGGACATTGCCAGCCCCAGCTCCCTTGACAAGGTCTGCGCCGGCACCACCGTGCTCATTTCGTGCGCCGGACCCTTTACACGGATTGGGATGCCCGTCGTGGAGGCCTGTGTACGCTGCCGAACGCACTACGTGGACTCGACGGGTGAGTATAATTTTGTCCGTCAGGTCATTGAACGGTTCCACGAGGAGGCGAAGAAACAGGGTGTTGCGCTGGTGTCCTGTTGCGCCTTTGACAGCGTTCCTGGGGACCTGGGCAACTACGCTGTGCGTCAAGGCCTTGGGGCACAAGTGGAGGAAGTAAAGGCGTTTTACCAGTTGTCGAGCCCCGGATTTTCGGGCGGTACGGCACGCTCTATCTTTGCGGTCACATGAGGCCTGCGGCCCGGCAGACAGGGACCCCTACAGCCTGCTCCCGAAGGATGCTCCGCGACCCCCCACAGCGCCCACGCGGAGAGGGGTGTGGTACGACGTCTCAGAGAGGAAACTGACGGGGCCGTTTGTGATGGCCGCCACCAACGAACGCGTGGTGCGTCGCACAAATGCCTTGCTTGGCTACGGCGGCACCTACGTGGAGGCGCAGGAGGGAACGATGGGAACCGTTGTCGGCGCAACTATTGCGGGGTATCTGACGGCGGCGGTGCTTGCTGTCCCCTTCCTCCGTCGCTACATCGCGGAGCACTGGCTGCCACCGGCGGGAACAGGCCCCACACAGTCGCAGAGGGAACTGTCGTGGTACAAGTGCGTCTTTGTCGCCGTCGATAAGTCCGGGAAGGTGCTGCGGCGCGTCATCCTCTCCGACACGCGCGACGGGTACACGGCAAGCGGCCTGTACATTGCGGAAGCGGCTCTCAGTGCGCTGCAGCGGGCCAAGGAAGGCACTCTTGGCGCCGGCGTCTTGACGCCCATGGCGGCCTTCGGCGACGTGCTGCTCCGCCGTGTTCAGCAGGCCGGCGTCGTCGTTGAGGTGATGGAGGCGGAGGCGCCGCCGGCGAGCACAACGACGCCCGCACAGTAAAAGCGTGTCGGAGCCCCTCGCCCAGCGGTAGTAAAATATCTCAAAGGATGTCTGGCTTGCGCGTCGCAACAGGGCACACTGCTGCGGGAATTTTCATCCTCCTTAAGCGTCTTGTTTGCGCGTTTACTGTCGAGTCTCACGAGAGAGAAACTAGAAGTTACTAAAGTTTCGTCCGCTTAGCTTTTTACACCCCCGTTTCTTATAGCTTGTTTGTTTATTTCGCGGAATTCGCGTGTTGCCGTGTGAGGGCAATGCATGGCAACGCTCCCCGGCTCTGGGATTCTCATCGCAATGGCGTAGCCACGCACGCGTGTGATACACCCGGCTGGGGCTGCGGCCGAAGAGACTGCGCCAGATGCGCCTGCACGGAAGTGAGGGCCAACAGAGTGCAGGGACGCCGCTCCCAGTGAGCTGCGGAGGGGACGAGGGCACCGTCCAATGACCCTGCACCTGGTGACTGTTAGACAGCCGGTCATGCAAATAATATATAGTACCGTGAAAAGAACAAACGAGCAAAAACACCGTCTGAGGGAATCTCGCAGTCAATACGGACCACATGCAACGACGATGGGCCTTCCCTCAGCGGCTGCTTGGCATTTGTTCCCTTTTAGGGAGCACATGAGCCCAGAAGACGGAGTGCAACACCCATGCAGTTCGTCCAGTGCGTACGCAGTGTGAGTGTGTGTGCCTTCCGCTACGCCCTCCTGTTGTTCTCAGCGGCGTGAAATCAATTTTAACGCATCCCTGGCACACACAAAAGCAATTCTTTCTTTCTTTGTACATATTTCTGTTCTTGCTCCAGATAAGCTCTCTGCTGCGAATACAGCTATTCTCAGCAAACCAACACACCCACACTCTCTTTTCTCACACCATGCGCCGTCGCCTCCGCGCCATGCCACTTCTTCCACTGGCGGTGCTTCTGTTGCTGCTGACGGTGCACTGCGCCGGTGGGTGCCTCGCCGCTGCGCACCGCTGTGCGTTCGACGAGATGTTGCACAACGGCGACTCGCCCCCGGCTGCGGTGGTGCGTGAGGTGCCGCGCAAGGGGCAGGGTGCGGCGCAGGCGTACACCGTCGCAACGGCAGCGGCAGGAGCGAGCCAGGGCTGGGCGCCGATCCGCATCGAGGTGTCCACGGAGGATTTGAAAGACGAGACAAAGTACTGCACGAAGGAGGGGGAGAGCAAGCCCGACTTTAAGGGTGGCACTGAGGTTTGTGCAGAGACGTACATTCTGACCGCGGAAAGGAAGAGCGCCCTGGTGAACGAGGTCATCCCTGTGGCTGTCCAGCTGCACGCGGAGCGTCTGCTCGTTCAGCGGGTGGAGGGCCCGTTGGTTGTTCCCCAGTTCACTGACACGCAGGGACGGTGCCAGTACTTCAAAGTCCCCGACGAGCATCAAACAACGGGAGTTGCCAATGCGGACATGGTGCTCTACGTGGCTGCCGGGGCGAGTGCCGAGACGTGGGCAGTTTCGTGTGCCGTTGGGTCAAATGGTCGTCCAATTGCCGGTGCGCTGCATCTCTCGCCTTCTCCACAGTTGTCCGTCATGCACTCTGCCCGCGCTGCTGCACATGCAATTGCCCATGCACTTGGCTTCGGCGTGGAGCAGATGACGAAGCTCGGCATGTTGGAGGACGTC
>NW_021704388.1:17672-19399 GCF_003719485.1 Trypanosoma conorhini | reverse complement strand
AAGGAGGGGGAGAGCAAGCCCGACTTTAAGGGTGGCACTGAGGTTTGTGCAGAGACGTACATTCTGACCGCGGAAAGGAAGAGCGCCCTGGTGAACGAGGTCATCCCTGTGGCTGTCCAGCTGCACGCGGAGCGTCTGCTCGTTCAGCGGGTGGAGGGCCCGTTGGTTGTTCCCCAGTTCACTGACACGCAGGGACGGTGCCAGTACTTCAAAGTCCCCGACGAGCATCAAACAACGGGAGTTGCCAATGCGGACATGGTGCTCTACGTGGCTGCCGGGGCGAGTGCCGAGACGTGGGCAGTTTCGTGTGCCGTTGGGTCAAATGGTCGTCCAATTGCCGGTGCGCTGCATCTCTCGCCTTCTCCACAGTTGTCCGTCATGCACTCTGCCCGCGCTGCTGCACATGCAATTGCCCATGCACTTGGCTTCGGCGTGGAGCAGATGACGAAGCTCGGCATGTTGGAGGACGTCAATAACGTGCGCGGCAACCCCAACCCTGTGACGGTGGTGAAGTCGCCTCTTACGCTGGAAAAAACGAAGGCGCACTACGGCTGCACCGACCTCCCGGGCATGGAGCTGCTCAAGATGAACGGTGCGGTGCAACCCTACTGGTCGCCGCGCAACGCGAAGGACGAGCTGATGAGCTTTCTTGGTGGAATGAACGCCGGCCTCTACACCGCGCTGACGATGGCGGCGTTTGAGGACCTCGGCTACTACAAGGCCGTGTGGGGGATGGAGGAGCCGATGGCGTGGGGCAGCAACTCCGGCTGCGATCTCCTCAAGAGCCCGTGCTCGGAGGAAACCTCCGCCAAATACCCCGGCATGTTCTGCGATAAAAAGACCGACGACAAAACAGTTCGTTGCACGTCCAACCGTCAAGCCCTCGGGCCATGTGATCCGAATATTGCTGGACTCGGCGGTGCCCCGAGCGAAACGTGCTCAATTTTTTGGCCGGATAAGGGTGGTCCAGAGTTTTTTTGCAGCGTGGCACGCGAACAAAACTTCCCCGGATCTCTCCAAGGGAGCGGCTCGTGGTGCCTCGATGCGGAAGCACTCAAGTTAAAGGGCCTTGGTGCTGCCGAGTTGGGCGACATCGACCTCCGCGCGGTGTGCGCACAGGTGCAGTGCGGGGAGGGCGGCACGGTGAAGGTGAAGTACCTCGGCGCCAGTGAGTATGTGCCGTGCCTCGAGGGCGGATCCATCAAGCTCAAGTCGGAGGACTTTGAGAGCGGCGAGCTCAAGTGTCCCAAGTACGAGGATGTGTGCACGATCGCCGCCAACGGCAGCAGCCTTGTCAGCCTCAGCTCCCCAAACAAGGACGACAATGGTGGCCCCAACAAGAATGATGGCAGTGTCGTGGCTGTTCGTGTTGGGGCTCTTGTGCTGGCTGCCGTCGCTGTCCTCGTCGCCGTGGCGGTGCCTCTTTGAGCAGCAGCAGGGATGGGCTCAGGGCTTCCCCGGCAGAGAGAGCCGCCAAATTGTGCCCCGTGCGGCCTGCATGTGCGTTTATGCGTGCAATGCGGGCACAAACGGCAATATATACCCATTGATTTTTTTTGCTTGGCGCATGTATGTGTCCGGGAAGAGTATACACACGGTTGTCCCCCGACGCTGCCTCGTTTTTTATGCTAATGGCGTATGCTCGCGTGTCTTTTCTCGTTTTCTTTTCCTCAGCGATATATGCATGTATATACACCCCGTCTGCCCTCTATATGTGTCCGCTCCTG
>NW_021704388.1:15788-17647 GCF_003719485.1 Trypanosoma conorhini | reverse complement strand
GATTTTTTTTGCTTGGCGCATGTATGTGTCCGGGAAGAGTATACACACGGTTGTCCCCCGACGCTGTCCTCGTTTTTTATGCTAATGGCGTATGCTCGCGTGTCTTTTTCTCGTTTTCTTTTCCTCAGCGATATATGCATGTATATACACCCGTCTGCCTCTATATGTGTCCGCTCCTGTCAATGATGCGGTTGATCCCTTCTTTTCCGAGGGGGGCCCGGACTCAGGCTGATCCCGCTTTCATTGAGGTATATGTTTTTCTTTCGCTTTTTTTCTCTTTGTTTCGAGCGCAGTGCTCGAAATTGTGTTGTGTTGATTCACTCGCGGCTTTTTTTTTTACTTATGAGGGTCTGGCAATGGGCTGCTAATTGTTTTGAGGAGGCGGAGCAGTGCGCGATGTAGGTTGATGCTCGCTGTCTTTGCTGCTTCGGCTTCACGCCTCCGAACTGCTCCTGGGGCGACGAGTGTGTGTGTGTGTGTGTGTGGTTTGCCTCTGCGGTCTTGTGCAGCAGCACTGCGTGCGTGGTGCCCTCTCACCGCCGCGCTTCTCCCTCTTGTTCTTGCCGCATCTCTGCAGGTAGCGCTGGGCGGGCGGGCTAGCGCCTCTCGCCGCAGCAGACGTCAGATGTTTGGGCGCAGCGACGCTGCGGCGTTGGTACGTCCTGCCTAGCCGGCGACAGCGGTCTGCCGGGCCTGCGGTGTTGTCTGCGCCTGGCGTTGTGCACGCCGTTCCTCGTGGGTCTTTTCCCCGACATCCGCGGAAATGGTTGAGGTGATGGGCGACATTTTTTGGGAGGGTTTTCTCCCTTCACGCCGCGGCGCGTGCTGTCGGTTTGGGTGCACGTGGGCCGTGTGTAGTGAGACTGCCGGGCTCGCCTCGGTGCCTGTCGCTGCACTCCTGCATCTTTGCCTGGAGGCGGTGGTGGCGGTAAAACACGCATCGTGTGGGGACCGCCGCGGCGTGGGAAGTGTGCTTTAGTGCAGGTTGTGGGAAGTTGCTTCTGTGGGAGGGGCGATCTCTGCCCACCGCGAAGGCCCTCAGCTGTGGGTGGAATGGCGCCTCTCAGGTGTGCGGGGGTGCTGTGCCGCTGGGTTGCGCCCAGTGATGGGGTGTGGTGGTGCCCTGCGAGTGAGGTCGGGGCCATTGTTTTCTTTTTTGGCGAATGTCTGTGGTCGCCGCGTGCGTAGTGCGCCCGGATGCTGGTGGCGGGTCTCTTGTCGGATGGGCGAGTGGCTCGTCCTGGTGCAGGAAGTTTGTATTCGGTTGCCGACGCTCCTCGCTGGGCGCACGGCGTGAGGGACTTTTGCCGTCACTTTGGTCTTCTGCGTCTCTTTTGCTTTTGAGACCCAGCACCCGAAAGGGGAGAAAAAGAAGGAAGTGCACTTGCCAGCTTCACCGCGATAGCGCCCAACAGCACGACCATGGACCAAAGAAGTCCGAGAAGTCCGTTGCAGGGCGTGACGCATGTGCCGGTGGAGCCGCTGAGCGACCCGCCACAGTTGAACGAGAAGGGCGGTGACGCGTTGGACGTGGGCGGCGGCGACAACGGCGACGACGCGCACCACCGCACGAGCGAGGTTGGGGTCGACGAGCACCAGAGGTTCGCGGACCCGTCAGGGATCAGAGTGGGGAAGTATAATATCCCGCCCCGTGTGGTGGCGCCGGTGTGCGTGGTGGCCATTGTCGGGGCTGCCGCGCTTCTCACCTTCACGACGCCGGTGGTGAACGCGGACCCGCGACCGTGGGACCACATCTCGGCGTGGATCGGCTGGGTTTACTTCCTGGCGTGGGGGGTTTCCTTCCTGCCGCAGCTGTACTTCAACATGCGCCGGTGGAGCGTGGTGGGGCAAAGCTTTGA
>NW_021704388.1:12929-15763 GCF_003719485.1 Trypanosoma conorhini | reverse complement strand
TTTGCTTTTGAGACCCAGCACCCGAAAGGGGAGAAAAAGAAGGAAGTGCACTTGCCAGCTTCACCGCGATAGCGCCCAACAGCACGACCATGGACCAAAGAAGTCCGAGAAGTCCGTTGCAGGGCGTGACGCATGTGCCGGTGGAGCCGCTGAGCGACCCGCCACAGTTGAACGAGAAGGGCGGTGACGCGTTGGACGTGGGCGGCGGCGACAACGGCGACGACGCGCACCACCGCACGAGCGAGGTTGGGGTCGACGAGCACCAGAGGTTCGCGGACCCGTCAGGGATCAGAGTGGGGAAGTATAATATCCCGCCCCGTGTGGTGGCGCCGGTGTGCGTGGTGGCCATTGTCGGGGCTGCCGCGCTTCTCACCTTCACGACGCCGGTGGTGAACGCGGACCCGCGACCGTGGGACCACATCTCGGCGTGGATCGGCTGGGTTTACTTCCTGGCGTGGGGGGTTTCCTTCCTGCCGCAGCTGTACTTCAACATGCGCCGGTGGAGCGTGGTGGGGCAAAGCTTTGAGTTCGTTTTCCTGAACGTGGTGGGGTTCATGTGCTACTCGACGTACACGCTGTGCTTCTACTCCAACGATGCCGTAAAGGAGACGTACAGGCGTCGCTACAACGGGTCAACTAACACAGTGACTCTGAACGATGTCGTGTTTGCGGTCTATGCATTGGTGTGTTGCCTCTTGAATTGCCTGCAGATTGTCTTTATGGACCGCGGCGGCCAGAAGTTGAGCCGCTTCGCGATTGCACTCATCGGCGTGATAATTTTTGTCGTTGTGCTGTGGACCTGCCTTATTGCGGGTGGCGTGAGGCATTCCGCCGTCTTCAACTACCTCGACCTCTTGTACGGCCTGAGCCTGATCAAACTGGGCATCAGCATTGTGAAGTACCTGCCGCAGCTGTACCTCAACTATAAACGGAAGTGCACGATCGGGTGGAACATCTGGAACATTCTGCTCGACTTTACGGGTGGCGTCCTCAGCATTCTGCAGCAGGTGATCGACAGTGCGGTGACGAACGACTGGGTTGGCATGACAGGCAACCCCGTGAAGTTTGCGCTCGGCTCTGTTAGCATCTTGTACGACATCGTCTTCATCCTGCAGCACTTCGTCCTGTACGCCGATAACAACAAGAGGTTTGCTGAGCCGGTACACGAGCGGACGCCGGGGGGCGGAGACAGCGAAGAACGACCCACCGTGTTGGGGAAATCCAACGACACGACCAGAGCATTCTGAGTGCCTGCCGCCACTGCGGTGCCGTGCCACGACGAGGTAAGCAATGCGCAGAACGGAAAACATTATTTCTATAACTTATAAGCTAAGAATACAACCACGCAAAGCACATGGCGGAAAGGGTCGGGTTGACTGTGACGTGGAGGAAGCGGGTTTTTTTTTTTTTCAGCGTGAATAGAATCTTTTTAATTTTCAGCCACATTGCGCTTTATTGTTTGTCTCCATTTAGTTGTTGTTGTTATTATTTATATGGCGGAGGCCGCAGAGAGCCGTTCCCGTGTGGCGGCGCCTCCGCCTGCCGCGTCGCCGAAATTGCCAGCATCGCGGTCTGTGTCTTGTGTGCTTCTCCCAGTATCAACGCTTGCGTGTGGATGTAGTGGGGGGGGGGGGGCGAGAACGAGAGCTGCTATGCAGCCGCCACGTGCAACGAAGGTTGTACAATGCATTTTGTGACGAGCTTAATTTGGGGATTCATGAAATTTTTTTAAAACACAAAAATATAAGCGTTATTTCCTCCAAACACGTACTTATGCAAGTATGAATCTGCATATACAAATAAGTATACGTATGTGCATTAAAAATGACGCCTTACCTGTTTTTTTTGTTTTTGTTTTTGTTTTTGCTTCGCCTTCCCCCCACCCATGGTGTTGCTTGACGCTGGAAGAAGAAAAAGAAAAAAGAAACGCCGTTCGTTTCTGCTCCTCTGCCCCTCTACATGCGTGTGTACGGGCATGCGGCTCCGTCCCCGCTTCTCCCATCGCTGCTGGGTCATGTCGCTGTGGCTTCCTTCCTCCCGCTTTTGTCGCCTTTCTTGTCGTTCCTCAGGGACCCGCAGTGGAGAAGGGCGGCATGCCGCGGGCACCCTTCCGGCCCTTGGGGATCTTTGGTCGCACCCCCTCCGAAAATGACGCTGGCGGCGCGGCTGCCGCACTTGCGGCAGACCACTCGATGGAGCCGCAGCCAACGAACGGCGCCGCACTGCGGCGGCCCCCGCTGAGGAGCGAGGAACGACCGCCGGGGGTTGCGCCGCGTACCACGAAGGGCTCGGCGAACCTCGCCGCTTCCACACACCGCCACGGCGGACCGTCGGGAGGGAGGGCGGTGGGTGCGCTGTGGGGCGCGGACACGACGCGTGGGCGCGGCGGGCGCGGTCGCGGGCAGTGTGCCCCAACGTTATTGGACGGCGGCCTGCCCACACAGACATCCGCACAGGGGTGGGGCGTCGCCACCGTCAATCACCCGTCCACGGAAGCCATACGGCGATACCGCCAGAGTTTGCCTGCTGCGTCCCGCAGTCGTGTCCGGCGCGTTGCGCGTGTGCCCGTCGGTTACTACCGTGCGCCGCACCATGGCGGGAGCGTCTCAAACCAGCCGGTGGGATTTCGCCTCCGCGTGGAAGATGACGCCGGCAGCAGCAAATGGGAGGATTCCCTGTCGTCGCATGGAGGCTCAACTGTGACAGTGCGGCCGTGCGTTGCGCCCCTCCGCCGGCACCGTCCGCTGAGTGAGGATGCGAAACTTAGTGGTCCCGGCCAAAGCGAGGACCTTTTCTGGGTGGGCGCCGCGGCGTGTCGTGGCGTCGCCTGCTGT
>NW_021704388.1:0-12904 GCF_003719485.1 Trypanosoma conorhini | reverse complement strand
GCGCGTGTGCCCGTCGGTTACTACCGTGCGCCGCACCATGGCGGGAGCGTCTCAAACCAGCCGGTGGGATTTCGCCTCCGCGTGGAAGATGACGCCGGCAGCAGCAAATGGGAGGATTCCCTGTCGTCGCATGGAGGCTCAACTGTGACAGTGCGGCCGTGCGTTGCGCCCCTCCGCCGGCACCGTCCGCTGAGTGAGGATGCGAAACTTAGTGGTCCCGGCCAAAGCGAGGACCTTTTCTTGGGTGGGCGCCGCGGCGTGTCGTGGCGTCGCCTGCTGTCCCCGCTGATCCCGGAAGTGGGCATTCGTCTGCGTCGTCAGCGCCTCGGCGGGCTTTCTGAAGTGTGGGCGGCAGGCCCCAGCGCAATAGACGGAGTTCTTGCGTGTGCGGGGCTGGACGCAGCACAACGCAGCACCATCGTGTGGGAGCTCCAGCGCATGGTTTCCTTCTCCAACTAACACGCCGAGGACGCAAAGGCCGCGCCAGCCAGTAGCGCACTTCATCCCCTGAATCTCCTGCGTGTATCGTCGCTTGGTGAATGGCGTCCCCTTCTCCCGGCCCCGCACCTCCCCACGACTCTCCTCCCGTCAAAGCCTGGTCGGCGCGACATCACTCTATCCGTCCGTGCATTTCTCTCTCTCACTCTCGCTCTACTATTTCCTTCGATGAATTGTCTAGCATAAAAGGCCAGCGCGCGAGTAGGCATGGCGAAACTGCTCCACGCAGCGATATCGATGTCGTCGCCACCATGACGCGCGCCTCCAAGCAAATTTCCTTCCGCCACGCAACTGAGAGGATGTTCCATCTGTGTGTGGGGAGTGCCGCCTCTGTCGCACGCTCTCTGCGTGCGTCTCTGCTGAGATGTTCAGAAGCCCATATGCCGAGCCCTTCGAGGGCACCATGCTGCCCTGACGGTGCACGTGCAGCTCAAGCAGACGTGCCCGCTTGCGCACATCGCACAGCAAGGAAGCACCCACTGCGCTGGGCCCAGACCGCAAATTCCTGCTATTGCTGATTGTAGTGGGCAGCGTGGCAACCTAACTTTTTTTTTTCAATGTGACTGCGCCGTCGCTGGAGCGTCATGCGGTGAAAGCAGCCCGTAGCTCCCTGATGGCTGAACTCCTTCCGGCGCCGAAAGTGGTGGTGCGGCGACCGTCGTCGTGGTTGGCGGCCTCCTCATCGCCTTTTCCCCTTCTGCTGCCCTCCCGTCTGCCGCACCCGTTTCCTTTTTTCCTCGCTTCCCTCCTTCCTGTTTTTACTCCAGATAAGCTCTCTGCTACTAGCGCAGCTATTCTCAACAAACCGACACACACACACACTCTTACGCCATGCACCGTCGCCTCCGCGCCATGCCACTTCTTCCACTGGCGGTGCTGCTGCTCCTGCTGACGGTGCACCGCGCCGCCGGGTGCCTCGCCGCTGCGCACCGCTGCAACTTCGACGAGGCGATGCGGAAGAGCGGCCCGCTGCCGACGGCGGTGGTGCGTGAGGTGCCGCGCAGGGGAGAGGGCGCGGCACAGGCGTACACCGCCGCTGCCGCCACCGTAGGAGGAGGAAAGAGCAACGAGGGGTGGGCGCCGATCCGCATCGTGGTGTCAATGGAGGATCTGAAGGACCCAAGCAAGTACTGTGGCTCGAAGACAGAGCAACGTCCTAATTTTGAGGGTCTGTATCAACAGTGTTTCTCTGAAACAATTCTGACCGCAGACAAGAACAAAACCCTGGTTAACGAGGTTATTCCTGTGGCTGTCCAGCTGCACGCGGAGCGTCTGCTCGTTCAGCGCACCAAGGGTGAGTTGAGCGTGCCTCAATTTGTACAGGGCGGCAACTGCCAGTATTTCACTGTGCCCCAGAGTCACCACACGGTTGGTGTTTCTGATGCGGACGTGGTGCTCTACGTGGCTGCCGGTTCAGGTTCAACATCGTGGGCTGTTCCATGTGCTGTGGATGCGCATGGTCGTCCCGTAGCAGGTGTTTTGCATGTTTTTCTTTCGGATGTTGACTATGTAATGTCCGCTGCTCGTATCATCGCCCACGAGCTCGGTCACACCCTGGGGTTTGGCGTGGAAGAGATGAGGAACCACAACTTGTTGTTGAGCCTCCCCGATGTGCGGGGTAGCGCCAACCCTGCGATGGTCGTGAATTCTCCTGCTGCGTTAAAGGAAACGAGGAAGCACTACGGGTGTGACACCCTTCAGGGAATGGAGTTGCGTATGCAGGATGATGGAACCCCCAGTTCACACTGGTCGCAGCGCAACGCGAAGGACGAGTTGATGAGTCCGTATGATAGCTACAGTGGTGGCTACTACACCGCGCTGACGATGGCAATGTTTGAGGACCTCGGCTACTACAAGGCCGTCTGGGGGATGGAGGAGCCGATGGCGTGGGGCAACAACTCCGGCTGCGAATTCCTAGACAAGCAGTGCGCAGGCGACGTCCACGCCGCCTACCCCGACATGTTTTGCGAAGTTTCTGACAAATCGTTGCACTGTACATCCGATCGTCAAGCGCTCGGGAAGTGCGTTCGTAATGTTGGCAACGTCGCGGCGAACCCACCAGAGCGGTGTTCGGTTCTCTTTCCCACGATAGGCGATGACGGCAATTATGACGGCTACCGCACATGTATTCTGAAGGGTTCGGACGTCTTCCATGGGTCACTGTCTGGCGGCAACTCGTGGTGCCTCGATGGGGAATCACTCGAGGCTCAGGCCAATAAAGATGGTTCGTGGCAAACTGGCGTCGGCGCGGTGTGTGCGCAGGTGCTGTGTGGGTTCAACGAAGTGATGGTGAAGTACCTCGGCGGCAGTGATTTTGAGTTGTGTCCAGAGGGCGGGTTCCTCGAGCCCAAATCGCCTCAGTTTAAGGGCGGCAAGATCAAGTGCCCGAGGTACGAGGAGGTGTGCACCATCGCCGCCAACGGAAGTACGGTTGAAGTATCGCCGCCGCCAGGCAGTGGCGGCGATAGCGACGACAGTGACGGCGACGACGACTATTATTGCGAGGAATATTACGATTGGCCTGATGGCGCCTCGGCCGTCACTTGCACCATATCGCTTGTGTTAATTGCTGTGCTTCTTCTTGCCAAGGTGCTGGTGCTCTTTTAGCTGGTGGAGGTGGGAGAAACGTTTCCCGCTGACGCACCGCGAGAGCCATGACAGTGTGTCTCTTAAAGTTTGCAGCGTGGTGGCATCCCTGCCGAGTAATTGCTAGTGGCGGAATGTGTCCTGTGATTTTTCCTTGTTTCTTTTAGGTATGTTTGCGGCGGCATTATTCACTCCGTCCTTCTGATGCGCTTTTCGCCCTTGTGGTTTTTTTTTCGGTTTTACTTTTTCGGTTCCCACCCCATCAGTGGTGTGACTCACTGCTCTTCTGCCCATAGTTCGCCGTGCCACGGTTCACCCCTTCTCTCCCGGGGAGTTTGCAAAATATGTAAATTCCAGTTCTCCGGGGCGTCTTTTTATCGCCCTCCGTCTTTTTTTTTTTTTGGGGGGGGGGATGTGTATGTAGTGGTGGGGAATGCGTGGGGGATACTTGCCTGTGCTTTGCCTTTTGCTTTCATTTTGGTTTTATTGTGTTTCTTGGCAAACGTGGTGTTTGGAGCGGCGGAGGAGTCGCCGGCGTGGTCGTTCCCGCTGCGCGTTCTTCGCCGTGAGGGCCCCCGCCGGAAACGTGTGAAGGGGCGCGGCGTGTGGTGTCGACTGGCCGGTCACACTCCTCCCTGTTCTTCCTGCGTCTGTGTGCGGCGACGCGGCTGCTATGGTCTTGCGTTTTGCCGTTTCTGTGTTTTTTTTTCCCCCGCGGCTCTGTCCGCTGGCTTTTCCCCGGCTCGGTGCGTGTTGACCATTTCTCTTCTCTGTTTCTGGTTGCCTGCAGTCATATATTTGCGCTTGGCCACATACACGCACAAAGGGAAAGCGAGCGGCGAGGCGGCAGAGGGGTTTGTCCTCCAGCGGGTAGGAGGGGAGGTGCACACAATCATACACGTGGGCAGCGACGGTGGGGGGGGGGTTTGGGTATCGACAGAGACGAGGCGTGGAAACTAGCGAACGGGGAAGAGGGGGGGGGGAGGTTGCGGTCACTGAAGGCCGCGCCGTTTGCCCGTGGGAAGCGGGGCGTGCAATGAGTGTCTTTGTCATCCCGCACTCGGGCATGTACCATGGGAATTTTGAGTTCGCCGTGGTAATGAGCGGCAAGCAGCCGTCAAAGCTGAAGGTGTCGGTGTATGACGAGCAGCAGAAGCGCGTTGTCTACAGCACGAAGGACACGTGGCACTCCGGCAGAAAACTTGCGCTGCCACCCGGGGAGTACTGTGTGCGGGCGGAGTTGGTGGCGCCGCGCCTTGATGGGTCAAACCTTCTCCTCGACGCGGTTGAGATGCGCTACTCGGTTCTTCACAGCGACAGGGGGGCGTCGCCCTCGTCGACGCCGCTGTCGGGGCACATACTGCGGGATGAGTTGGCGTCGTCGGGCAGTCACCTGCGGCTGCGGAGCCCAATGTCGGCCGAAGACGCAGCGCCGGTCGCCGCGCGGGCGGATGTCGCGAATGGGGGGGAGTCGGCGAGTCGCTTTGGCTCATTTCCGCCGTCGCGGCGGAGCATGTCGGAGGTGAACGTCCGCGCCTCCTCCTTCGCGGGCAACAGCACTCGGGAGGAGGCGGCGGACGTGTGGCGCAGCTCCTCCCGCGCGACCCCCAACGCGGCGCTTCAGTGCCTGCGCGACCCCACACCGGCGCAGGCGCTCCAGGCCTTTTCCGAGGCGCCCTCAAGGCGGGCAACGCCGTTTGTCGCGAGAAACGCGCTGGGTGCGGCTGGCACGGCGAAGCAGCAGCAGCCGGCGTCGTCCTCCGCGGCGGAGGCGCGCCGGTCGCCCACCCCCCACCCGCTCGAGCCCCCGGCCGAAGAAGACACACACCCCACCGTCGGCGCAGACCCGCAGCACGCCACGTCGTGGCTGTGGAAGCTGTCCCCAACGCCAGTCAACGAGGCAAAGGCGGCGGCGGTGGCGAGAGCCTCGCCGGGGTCGGCTGATGCAGCGACCGCCGACGAGCAAATTTCCGGGGCGCGGACTGCCGATGGGGGTGCTCTTGTTGCGACACCGCCGCAGCAGCAGCAGCAGCAGCACTCGGGCGACCGCGCCGAACCCGCCCGGATGTCAACGCGGCCCTCTCCCCCCTCTGGAACCACCGCACGCCCCCGCCCCAGCGAAGTGGTGGGTGTTCGTCCCGCGAATCCGGAGATGCCGCAGGAGCGGTCGTGCGGCGCCGCCCATACAGTGCCTCTGTCGCACACCTTGACGCCAGACAACCTCCTGGGCAGAAAAACCCACCTCTCACATCGGGACTGGACGCCCCTCGTCGTGCGTGCTGAACTCGTCCGTGACAGGGAAGAAAAGAAGAGGAGCAACTCACCAGAGAGGCAGAGTGTCCAGAATCAGCAAAGCACTGCCCAACCTGTGATGCCGACTCCTCTGACTGGGTCCACAGTACGGCAGTTGAAATCTTCCACCGCCCTGGTGACAAGGGATAACAATGAGAGGTCGCCAAACCGGAGCAGTGCGCAAGTCCAAAGCCCGCGTCTGTCCTCTGGGAAACACGGCTCCAAGTTTGTTATTCCACCTCCTGACTTTATTGATGTGCATAAGCCATTTTGTCTGGCGCTTGCCTTTGGTGCTGCAAATGCAGAACCAAAGACAGACGCCGTTTTTCTCCATGTGCTTCTGGAGGCGGAGGTGGAAGCTGGAGTTAAACCGCAGGAGCCTGTGGTTTGCGTGACCCCCGCCACCTTTGCCGCAATCCCAACCCGGGCACAAGGCATCAACTACCACTGGGTGTGTTCGCCGTCGATACGTGCAAATGAGCGAAGTGGCCTGATGGATATGCTGGGCGACGTGACAGGGAAGGCACACACTGCCGTAGCCATCTCCACGGCGTGCGTGGGTCCTTCCTGCGACGGCCAAACGCTCTCTGGTCTCCAGTTCGTGCTCGACAGCCTTGACGGGGAGACCTCGTCGTGTCAGTTTTTCGTGTCCTTCCGCGAAGTTGAGGAAATGAGCAACGAGGACGAGGCAGCCGCCGTACAGGATGGTATTCTCACCGACAACAGCGACGCTGCGACCCCCGCCACTGGGCGGGACAGAAACCGGCAACCACCGACGCTGGACGAACGCGCCCTGGGCGCCGAGTTTATATACAACTCGCTGCCCTGCATTCGCTGCGTCGTCGACGGGGGTGGTGAAATGGCACTTGAGGTTCACCGCAAGAACGTTGTGGTGGCGCGTGAACCCGTTTATAATGGGTCCCGTGTCGCCATGTACTTTGGAACCACCACAGCAAAAGTTTCTGCCGCCACCAGTGGAGATGGTGACAGTGCCGGCGCTGGGGAACAGCAGCCGTATCTTTCTATTCTTGTGGATTATCGAACCGTGTTCTGCTACGTCATTCGTTCCGAGCGGGGGCTTGACGCCCTCCGCGTCATCATGATGAGCCGCGTGGAGTCATCGTCGATGGTGGAGAGTGGCGCGGGCGCGCGCATGCGGCTACGGGAGCTGGAGCTCTTGTCGCACCAACGCCGGCTTGTGGCCTTCGCTGACGAGGTGCGGCTGGACGACGCCAAGGCAAGCCAACTAAGCAACGGCAGTCGACGAGGACAATACGAAGAAGGAGGAGGGACAAATCAACCTTGGGTTGGAGCGCCTTGCTTACTGTCAGCGTGGGTTGCCGGGGAGAGCCCCGGCATGTGCGCCTGGCGGCGTGTGACACTTGTTTGATGTATCGTGGGTATACTTTTGTTTGGTTTTCCTCTCTGTGGTGAGGTGCGCCTCACGGCCGCTTCCACGGCGGGGACCGCCAGCTGAAGAAAGGGGGGGGGGGAAGAAAAAAAACGAAAAAAAAAGTACACAGCGAAAGTGAAAGTAGGAGGTAGCCGCGTTTTTGTAGATAAACGGCGGTGCGCCGGCACCGACGGTGGGCAGGAATATCGTGGGGAATGCAAGCGGGTCTTGTCCCCCTCCAATGGCACTCAGGACCGGGTACGGGGGCATACGTGAGTGCCTTGACGGCAGTTTCCTCTTTATGTTTCTAGCATATCTAATCTTGTTTTCTTTTCCCTTCCATATATATATATATATATATTTTGTTTTTGCATCGTTGTTTTTACTGTTGTATTTTTCTTTTCTTTTTTTGTTGGGCCTCTTTATTCGCTTCTTCTAGTATCTTTTTTATTTTTTGAAGGTTGGTTTCTGTCGTGTGTGTGTGTGTGTGTGTGTGTGTGTTTTCCTCTGGCGGAAGCCGCGGCAAAGAAGCAATGAAGACGAGAGGAAACTAAAAAGAGAGAGAGAAAGAGAGAGAAAGAGAGGTGGAGCAGCGCACACGCGCTTCGCGCCGTCGGTGTTGCGGCATCACTTCTTCGTTCATTCGCCTCATTTGTTTTGTATTTTGTTGTTTGTTTTTTTTTCTGCCTCGGGCCGCTGCTACTTTTTGTTTGCCTTTTGGCTTTGTGTGCCGTGTGCCTTGCCGTTGCCGTTGCTTGTGGGGCGTGTTTGCCGGGCCACGCGCCCTGCGACCGCCGCCGCCGCCGCCGCCGCACGGTTTTCTACTCCCTCCTCTTCTTCCGCCCCCCACCGCGCCTGTTTTGTGGCTCGACGGCCCCACAGTTTTAGCACGCACCCGCCCGCGGGCCCGTTACGGAGGAGCAGCGAGCGCAGCGAGAAGACACGCAGGGAAGAGTGCGACAGAGCAGCGGAGGGGGAAGAAAAAAAAAAAAGCGACGTACGGCGGCGGAGAGAGGCGCGCGGAAAGGGACGTAGCTGGGGCGAAGGATGCTGGCAAACCTGGGGCTGGAAAGTGAGAACCGCGGGGGTGGATGCCGCCACCGCGGCCGGCGACATGCCCCTCGCGACGAGATACTCGACCACCAGGCACCGTACCTGACGGCTCCATTTGCGGTGCAGCAGGAACCGTCGAAGAACCCGCATCCCTCGGCGGCGCCGGACACGCAGGAGATATTCATGGACGAGGAAAACGACCTGGGGCCCTCTGCGGCCGCCTACCACGCCCCACAGCCGCGGCTGGCGACGGAGCGGCTCGCCAAGGGGGGGCTGAACATCTTTTCTTGGAACACAGACGCCCCAACGGTTCCTCCTTGTCGTGTCCGACGGGAGCGCAATGCAGAAGAGTTGCTGCGACTCAAGCCACTGGACCCTGAGACGCAGCGGGACCTTGAGGTCCGTGAAAAGTTTGAAGGCAACAAGCAAAGCCACTTTTTGTGCTTCAGCGAAAACGAGGATGCTGGCAAGCGCCTGGGGGCACGACGGACGGACAGCGGTATCCCATCGCAGCTGCCGCCTGTCTTTGCTCCGGCGCCAAATGGGCTTTCCAGTAACCCCAGTCACGCGGGTGCCGCGGTGCAGCACGGCCGAAGGCGCTTCGCCCCAAGCGCGGGCACCAGCGACGGAATTGCTGGATTCGCCGGCATGGGCATGGGCACGGACGGCGGCGGCAGCAGCAGCAGGAGGGCATGCAACCCTGCGAACCATGGCCCCGTCGGTTTCTGACCGCAACCCGTCAGCAGAGCACAGGAAATTACCAGATAGAAAATAAAGTAAAAGGTGGTTATTGGTTTATATAATTAAGAGAAGTGGGGCCTGTCCGCGATGATGGGGAGGAGAATGTATTTAGATCAAAAGAAGAAGAAAAAAAAAAGAGGAATGAAAAGCTTCAAACACCTTTATAGAGCGGACAAAAGGGTCCTTTGTTGTTTTGGGTGGAGGCGTGGGTAAGTGTGCCGAAGAGTGCGTGCATGCCCGCTTTCTTTTCATTTCTGTTTTTTTTTCTTTTGCTTGTTTTCATCTGTTTCCTCTTGCCTCTCTTTATCTCTCTGCGGGCATACATGCATGTATATATGCGTATACATACATGTTATTAGACCGATGGGCGGCGGCGATCCGACGACGATGCGGCGTGGTTTCGTTGCGCAAATACGCGAGAGAAAAAGAAGGGGAAGGAAAGAAAAATAAGACGATCAAAAAAAAAGCAAGAAAAAGAAAACTTTTCTTCCGTCTCTTATGCGGTGCTGCCCCGCCGCAAGCGAAAGGAGTAGGAGGGAGCAGGAGAGAACAACGTGGGCGGGGGAGGGTGGTCAAATAGGGGCATTCTGCACCACAACCTTTCACGCAAAGCGAGAGATGTTTTGTTTGGGGTCATGTGCAAACCCGGTGTTGTTTGGTGCGTGTGGGGGAACCGCGACGCGGGCCGGTTACGAAGGAGACGCCTGCCACAGGAAAAGGAAACGTGCTATGTACACACGAAGCTGAGCGGAAGGAAGAGAGGGAAAAAGAAGGGAGAAAATGCTAGACGTACGAGGGCGTGCCGGGGAAGCTCCGCTGGTGAGCAGTGAAGAGAATGAAGAAGGCAATGATTGACTGCAGAAATGGGGAGGCCTGCCGCAAGAAATGAATGCCCTTTTACAGTTATGCTCCGATTATTATTATTTTTTTTTGTTCGGACCATTTTATTGCTGTTGCCTTTGCGGATGAGGACGTACGAGAGGAATTAGATGTATTTCTGTGTGCCAGTTGGAAGCAACCAGCAATGCCGTCCCCTCCCAAAGTTGTCCTTCACTACGGGTCGCTGCGAAGGGCAAGTTGTTGGAATTCCCACATCCAGCACTCATTTCGCGCCACGCCGCGCGGGAGGCGGGTGAAGGGCGATTTCAGCGACCTCCTCCGTTGTGCCATTACCGAATGGTCGTGGCGAGCCAGGAGTCGCCTTGGGCCCGCCACCTCTGGGCGACAGGGCTGCGATACACAGTGCGGCCACAAAGAGAGCGGAGCGCAACGTCATTTCCTTTCCGCTCCGCATCTTTTTTGCAGTAAAAATGCAGGGCGTAGAGTCTTCCCGGAGTGGGTGTAGCCTTCTTTAAATGCGATGTTTTCATTGTTTCTTTTGCACTCCTGTTAGCTGCGCACACTTGTTATTCCGCTGTTGGTTCTTGCATGGCTTCTGTTCGGTAGTGTGGAGCTTTGCCTTCTGTGCCTGGCCGCGTTTGAACCGCTTACTTGGCGCGGACCAATGAAGGAACCCTTCCGCTTTTTTCTTCCCCCCCCCCTTCCCCACCCTCTCGAACTGACGCATTTTTATTTTATTTTTATTTTTTATTTTCTTTTTTTCTCGGTGCTGGGAGTGGGGGGATGCTCCCGTTACTTTGGCCGTTGGTGTTTAGCGACGAATAACTATCGCCTCCGCTTTTTTTTTTGGTGGACAGTTACTTTTCCCGGCCATAACCCCCTCCTCCCATCCTCGTTTTGCATGCGAGCACACGGTGTGCCTGGGCAATTAGCAGGCGTCGGCTGGCGGCGCTCACTCCTTCTTTTTATGTTTTGTTGCTTTCTTTGTGCGTTTGTGTGCTTTGCCGCGTTGAATTTTCTTTCCTTCTTTCTTGCCCTCTCTCTCTCCACGACTTCCCCTCCGGGGGGGGGGGGGGAGAAGAGCTCTGGGAGCGGGTGTGGGCGGGGACAGATAGACGGGGGCAGAGAGCGAGGGAGAACGCGCACGGGCGCGCAGGTTTTGACTGCGTGCGGTAAAGGGCACGCATGCTGCAATGGCGCGTGCGCCACTTTCCACCCCGCGTTGAGTGGCTGCTCAGTGGCCTCGGCCGGCAGGCCGGGAGAGGGCCGGCGGCACCCAGCCAGCTGTGGTGCTCGCGGCGGAAGTGCGCGGGCCATGCATCACAGTTTGTCACAGAGGCCACGCTCCGCAGCGGCACCCGTGGCAATCGCCACCACTGCCTCAACAGTAACCAGACTACCTCTGCTGCTGCTCCTAATTTCACTTCCATGCGTGAGGCAGGGAAACTCTCGGCACCGCTCCTGAAGCCAGAAGCGGCGGAGACAAGTACCTCCTCGAGTGCTTGGGACTTGCGGCAGCTGCTTTTTGGCCTCCATGATTTTCGAACGGGAGTTGTGACGTACGTGGAGGCGGAGGAGCGCCTGCGCGGCATGCAATTGCTGGAGGAGTGGATGATCCAAAAACTGTTTGTAGAGAGCGGCTGGGTGCGTCAGCTGCAGGACAGCGCCGAGACGGCACCACAGTACCGCGGTGTCGTGGGCGAGCAAAAGATCCTGCGCTACATGCTGCACCGCTTTCTTTCTGATGAAACCATCTGGCGGGACGATCTTCTTAGCTTGTTAGAGCTCCTTCTTGGTGTCGTGGATCAGTGCACGTGCTGCCCACCCCGGAGGGATGCGTCGCAGCACACCGCAGCGCAGCCCGGCCTCATGTCAGGAGATAATTCTGTCTGCGGTGATAACAACGATAACATTCTGGGCGTGTTCCCGCTGAGCATCCCGGGCTCTCTCCTCATGGGACCAGAAAAGATGAACTTCTACTCATATGGTTTGCAGAATATTCTCTGGGACTTCCTGCACCTAGAGGCGTCTTCGTTCGGTGGCACCTCTGCACTCTGGCTTGCCTTTGTGGCCTCCCACCGCAACCTGCTCTCGCTGCCTTCCCCGCAGCGCCCGCCATTCAGTCGGTACGAGTGTCATCCTGGGCTTTTAGGTGTGGAGTTTGTCGAAGCGCCGCACGCTGCGCAGCCTGGGAAAACCATGCAGGATTTGAGTTCAGTGGCGGGCGGGGCTGCACCTCACGAGGCTGAGGCGTGCAGATTGCAGGACGACGAGCAGGCGGCTGCGGCGTCGAACGACAGCGAGGCTGGCGAGACAGCAACGACGCCGATGACGATGGACGATGAGCGTGGGAAATCGTATCTGCGTGACAGGTTCTACATGAACGTGATAGAGCCGGGCGAGGTGTCATTTCCCGTGAGCAGCACCCCGCCGGGCGCCCTGCAGGCCTCTTGGCGAGGGGAGCGCGAGCTGCTTAACCCCGTGAACGGGGAGGTGGAGGATGTCCACCTCACGCACCTCTGGAGCATCTTCCAGGCGCTGAGGCTGGAGGACAGCATCGATATGTACCGTGCCGTGCGCCATGGGGATCTGGAGAAGTTACAGGGAGAGGTGTTCATGGACGTGCTCGCACGAAAGGGGCTTTTAATGCTCTTTTTCGCCCGTGACGAGGTAAGGGCAGTGACCCCGCCGCCCACGACGTTTCATCGACTCAGGCGGCTGCATCAAGAGCTAGGCGCACTGGTCTCATGGCCCTCCACGCATAACTACCGCGTGCCTCCACCACCAGCAGCACCATCGTTTGACCAACTCGCCCTCCCCTCTCAGCTCTCCTTCAGCTGCTTCGCCCAACTCCATGCCCCCGTACAACGAGATCTGTACCGATGTGCCACTCCCAGTGCGTCTCCGGCACAGTTATACGACCGCTACCGCGAGAGTTACCTGCGGTTTGCCGTGCAGCCAGCAGCTCATTTAAAGGAAGGCCATAACGAAGATGCGGGTAAACCCCTTTTGGGTGAGAGCTCTGCAGTGTTAGGCCAGTGTAAATTTCCGGCATTTGAATGTCTTAGCCAACTCCAGCAGATGGCGTTTCAGTATCCCTTCCAGGATGCGGCGCCGTATTCCGCTCCACAACAAAGCATAGACGGCAATTGTACCAATGATGAAATACTAGGTA
Source organism: Trypanosoma conorhini (assembly GCF_003719485.1). NCBI lineage: Eukaryota > Euglenozoa > Kinetoplastea > Trypanosomatida > Trypanosomatidae > Trypanosoma > Trypanosoma conorhini. The sequence goes on along the minus strand of NW_021704388.1, from coordinate 326 downwards.
ACGCAGCAATTCAACAATACAATACGACAGAACTCATCCTGCCCGAGCTGAGTGAGGAGTCTCTTCCTCCAGTCCGGCGGCGCGGGCGGCCGAGAAAGGCGGCGCCGGCGGAGCCCGAGGCGCTTGAGGAGTCCACCTCTGCAGCCGGGCAGCGCGAAGAGTGGGCGGGTTCCGAGGAGCCAGCGGAACCTGAGTCGCCTGCGGAGACTCTTTCTCCAGTCCGGCGGCGCGGGCGGCCGAGAAAGGCGGCGCCGGCGGAGCCCGAGGCGCTTGGAGGAGTCCACCTCTGCAGGCCGGGCAGCGCGAAGAGTGGACGGGTTCCGAGG
>NW_021704389.1:14673-22143 GCF_003719485.1 Trypanosoma conorhini | reverse complement strand
CTCTCTCTCTCTCTCTCTCACACACGCACTCTCTCTCTCTGTCTGCCTGTCTCCATTGGCGCCACAGCGCTGGAGAGCCGCAGCAGGGCGGAGGGCAGACGCCACCCATCCCGGATACCAGCGCCACGCAAGGGCAGCGGCATGAATTACATGCAAACAGGTTTTCAGCGTCGTCTCTTTCTCTATCCCTTCCGTTTTTCTTCTTCTTCTTTTAGACATGTGTATATATTTCTGTGCATTGTGTGTGTGTGTGTGCATCTGGGGGGCAAGTGGTTTTGTGGGCCGCATGCCTCCTTCGTTCTCTCCATGTTGTTGCCTCTCTTACTACCACTGCGGTCTTGCCGGGCTTCCTCTTTCCCCTCCCACCCTCCCCCTGTTGTTGTTGTTTTTTTTTCGGCCGCCGCGCGTAGGCCTCGCACACATTACAGTGTGGAAGGGGAAAAAAAGCAAAAGGAACAAGCGGGAGAAGAGAGTGTTGTGTGGGAAAAGGCAGGGCGGCGCGGCGGGGCAAAGAAGAAAAGGATTTAAAACAAAACAAAAAAGAAACAGAAACGGAAGTGTGTCTGCGGGAATGTTTCAGCCGCTCGCCGAGGCGCTGATGGCGTTGCCCCCCGAGCTGCTGCTGTGGACGCTGCTCGGCGCCCTCCTCCCCGTCGTCATAATGACGATCGGAACGCTGCTCGACCGCTGGCGGCTGCGCCGCAAGCCGCAGCAGACGCAGGCCGAGGCGACGGAGGGCGACGCCACCGGCAGCGGGCGGGAGGCGCAGGGAGACGGCTGCTGCACCCGCCGCCAGGCACCCGCGAACGGAGGCGCAGGGAAGAAGATCCTCATCGCGTACGCCACGCAGTCGAACACGGCGTGCAAGCTGGCGCACAAGCTCTTCTCCACGCTGAACGCCGCCCTGCATGAGGCGGCCGGCGAGGTGGCGCAGCGGGGCTCCGCGTGCTGCGGCGCGGCGAGCTACGTCCCGGAGGTGCGGGTGCTGCGGCTCGCCGAGGAGGCGCGGCAGTGCAGTGTGGAGCACCTGCTGGAGAGCCACGCCTACAGCTTCGTGGTGCTCATTGCGAGCACCTACACAAACGGCACCGCGCCGGCGTCGTCGCAGATGTTTGCCGATCTCCTGCAGGACGCCTACACCGACTTCCGGGTGCCGCGTGACACACTCGCCAGGACGCGGTTTGCCGTCTTTGGCCTCGGCGACGTTGCGTACGGCGCGAACCACTTCAACCGCTTCGCAAAGAACCTCTACACGTGGTGCAAGGGACTCGGGGCGACGTTTGTGACGCCGCCGGTGTACGCAAGCGAGGCCAACACGGTCCCCCTCTTCAACGTCTTCACGGCCTCTGTGGTGAAGTGGGTCGGCCGCGTCGTCTTCACCGCGGACGGGGTTGTGGTGGTGCGAAAGCCGCGGCGGGCGGAGACGACGCGGCCGCCGGCGGTTGCCAATGCGGCGCCCGACAGCGAGGACGACGACGACGACGACGACGCGGCGGCGGCGGAGGGGGAAAGTGAGGCCTGCGGGGACGACGTGGAGGATGCCGTGACGGACGACGACGACGACGGGGCAGCGGCGGCGGCGGCGGCGGCGGGGGACCCGCCGGAGCTGCTGCACCCGCGGCTGCGGCAAAACCTGCAGCGGCAGGGCTACCACCTCGTCGGCTCCCACAGCGGGGTGAAGCTGTGCCGCTGGACGAAGGCGATGCTGCGTGGCCGGGGCGGGTGCTACAAACACACCTTCTACAACATCGCCTCGCACCAGTGCATGGAGATGACGCCGAGCCTGGCGTGCGCCAACAAGTGCGTGTTCTGCTGGCGGCACCACACCAACCCCGTCTCCCGCACCTTTCGCTGGAAGGTGGACCCGCCGCAGCAACTCGTGGCCGGGGGGATTGCGGGCCACCAGCAGATGATGAAGCAGATGCGGGGGGTGCCCGGCGTCACCGCCGCGCGGCTGGAGGAGGGGATGCAGGTGCGCCACTGCGCCCTCTCCCTCGTCGGGGAGCCGATCATGTACCCGGAGATCAACGCCTTTGTGGACCTCCTGCACGAGCGCGGCATCTCCTCCTTCATGGTGACCAACGCGCAGTTCCCGGAGCAGCTGCGGCTGCTGAAGCCGGTGACGCAGCTTTACCTCTCCATTGACGCCCCCACGCCGGAGGAGCTGAAGCGCGTCGACCGCCCACTGTTTGAGGACTACTGGGAGCGCTGCCTGGCCTGCGTGCGGGAGCTGCGTCGCAAGCCGCAGCGCACCGTGTTTCGCCTCACGCTGGTAAATCAGTACAACACGGAGAACGTTGCCGCCTACGCCGACCTCGTGCGACTCGGGTGGCCGGACTTTATCGAGGTGAAGGGCGTCACGTACTGCGGCACAAGCTCCACCTCGACGCTCACGATGAAGGAGAACGTGCCGCGCCACGAGGAGGTGGTGCGCTTCTGCGCGGACCTCTGCGCGGCGCTGGCTGCCGACACCGCCCCAAAAGACAAGCGGACGTGGCTGGCGCAGGCGCCCGCCGAGGCCGAGCTTCATGGTAGCGCGAGCCAGAGGTCGGATAACGAGACGGGGAACAATGTCAGCAACGGCAATCCAGCGCAGGAAGGAGTAGCAGCGGCGTCTAGCGGCCCATACAGCATTGCATGCGAACACGAGCACAGCTGCTGCGTCCTCATTGCCCTGCGCCGCTTTCTTGTGCAAGGGGTTTGGCACACGTGGATCGACTACGACAAGTTTACCGCGCTGGCCGGGAGTGGGCGCACGGACTTTACAGCGGCGGAGTACGCGGCACCGACCCCGTCGTGGGCGGTGTTCCGCTCGGATGAAAAGGGCTTTGACCCCACGCAGGTTCGCGTGCACCGCAAGAGCGGCAAGCCAGCGGTGGTGACCTCTGGCTGCTAGACACATACTGACAAGATATATATATATATATGTGTGTGTGTGTGTCTGTGTGTGTGCCTCGCTTGCTCTTTCCCTCGCTGTGTGTGCAGTTACGGTCGTTAGACCGGGTTGTTCTGCCGTTGCATCTATTGGAGGATGTCAGAAACATAAACTTAACCAAAAAACGAGAAAAGGAAAAAAGAACAGTAAGCGCGCATGCGTGCGCAAGAGGCCTGTGGCTCTCTCTCTCTCTCTCTCTCTCTCTCACACACACACACACACACACACACTCTACAACAACGAGGCGTAGAATAAATACATACATAATGCGTGTGTGCGTGCAGCTTTCTCTGTGAAAATACGATTTGCCCCTCCACTGAAGGGGCGATGGGTAACAAGCGAGAAGGCAAGAAAAAAAGAGGGAGAGAGAGGGGAAAAAGGAAGGAGGAGGCCGAAATTGCTTTTGCTGCTGCTTTTCCTTTTCTGGATGTTTTTCCTCGAGTGTTCATACTTATTTATTGCACTTCCCCCCTCCTCCTTCTCCTTTACTTTGCCTGGTAGGGGGTGGGGAGTTGGCTGTGGCTCAGCCTCTACTGGTGCATGCGCCTTCGCTCACCGTCTGCGTCAGTGGTGTTCCGCTTGATTGTCCTTTTTTTTATCTGTGTTAGTCTCTTCCTTTTCCTTCCTATTCCCTGCGGAGGTGCAGCGGTACAAGTAGTTCCAGCGCCCACCGTCGTTCCCGCCACGCTCACACCGGCGGGGCCGTGTGGATATTTAGGTCTTCGTTCTTGTGGGTGGGGAGGCTTTGTTATTCTAATTGTAGTTTTCTTGCCTTTTTTTCTTTTTACGGTTTGTTAATTACTGCCGCATGTCTCTGACGCCGGAACGCGGCGGGCAGGCCGAAGCCGCCACGCCGGCCTCCCCGCCCCCGCAAATGCAGTCCAACGCCGCTGGACGCGGCAGCGTCACGCCGACGACGGCCCCGCCGGACGCGACCGTCAGTCGCTCCCCACCGCTGCAGTGGGACTCGCCGTCATCGCGCGGTGGGGGGCACGCCAGCAAACATTCGGCGGCGGCGGCCGCCGTGGGACGGCCCCGCAAGGACAGTCCCCACCTCAGCAGCGGTGACGGCTTCAGCACGGCGACGGGGTCTTGCTCCGTGCATGAAGTTCCCACGCTGCTTGTGACGCCCAAAAACGTGGACTCCGTGGTATCCGAGGAGGCAGCCGTGCCCGGCCTCAGTGATATGGGGCCTGGCAACGTGTGCGTAATTGTGCGGGTTCGCCCGATGATCTCAAACAAGATGGCGCAGCCTTGTTGCCGCGTCATCGATGGTCCCGGCATGGTGGAATACACGGCGCCCCTTCGGGAGCTACCTGTTTTAGGAAATACTTTTCAGACCACCTCCGCCACCCCAACAGCGTCGCTGGAAAGTCGTAGGACTTACTTCGCCTACGACGCCGCGCTTGGCGAGGCCGCCGACCAGAACGACACGATGAAGTGTGTTGGGTACAAGATGCTGCGCTACCTGCTGCAGGGGTACAACGCCACCATACTGTGCTACGGGCAAAGTGGGAGCGGCAAGACCCACTCGATGATTGGACCGGCCGGTGGCATGCTTGAGCGGCTGCAAAAGCCGGAGGATTTTGGTTTGGTGCCGCGCATGCTGGAGAGCCTCTTCACCCTCCTGCAGCAGAAGTTTCCGGTAGAGCCGGAGCAGGAGCAACTCCCGCACGCCCTCGCCCTTGATGCCATGGAGGAGGAGGAGGAGGAGGAGGAGGAAGAGGGCAGTGAAGTGCCGCCCAAGCCTGGCTGGCACGTGGAGATCGGGGCGCTGGAGCTCTACCAGGAGGAGATGCGGGATGTGTTGGCCGATGGACCTCCGCTAAACTCCTCTAGCCGTGCCGCGAGCGTCTCCAGCCCCTGCAACTCCGTCACCCCGCGGTCGGTGCGGTCGCTGCGGTCGGTGCGGTCGGTGCCCCCCGCAGCGTGCGAGTTAAAGATCTGCGAGGACCCCGACTGGGGCGTTGCCGTGAGTGGGCTTTCCTGGTTCCCGGTGCGTTCCTTTGACGTCGCCATGCAGACGCTGCTGCGGGCCACGCGGACGCGCCGCATCGGCGCAACCTCGTTGAATGAACGCAGCAGCCGCTCCCACTTTTTTGTCTTTGTTGCCCTGCAGCAGTGGGGCGTCGAGGAGGCGGAGGGCGCGGCGGAGCAGCGGGGGGCGGAGGAGGAGGAGGAACGTACGCGGCGGAGCAGCGGGGGGCGGACGCGTTCGCTGCTGACGCTCGTCGACCTGGCGGGCTCCGAGCGGGTCTCGGCGACCGGGGCAGAGGGACTGCGGCTGAAGGAGGCCCAGACGATCAATCTCTCCCTCACGCTGCTTGGGAACGTCATCCGCAAGCTGACGGCCACCGGGAAGGAGCGGGAGCAGTTCACACACATCCCCTACCGCGACTCCAAGCTCACGCGCCTCCTGCAGGAGAGCATCGGCGGCAACGCCTTCACCACACTGCTTTGCACGGTCTCCCCCGAGACGCGGGACGCGGCGGAGAGCCTCTCCACCCTGCAGTTCGCCAAGCGCGCAAAGCGGATACGCAACCGACCGGTTGTCAACCACCTTGACACCAAGGAAGAGCTGAAGTCAAAGCTGCAGCTCGCCCTGCGTCGCATCGTGTGGTTAGAAAAGCAGCTGGCCGCCCTCGTGAAGGTGCGGCGGCGAAGCGACACCACGGAGATGGACAAGGCAGAGGACGCGGGGGCGGGTGCGCTGCTTAACCATAGGACCGGCAACCCCACTAGCGATGAGCTGCCTGCGGGTGGTGAGGTGGGCAACGTGACACCCTGCGTCACGCTCTCGCCTATCATCTATGACCTGCCAGGCATCCCGGAGGAAAACGGTGGCGGCATCCACTACATCCCGAAGAAGGAACTGGCCCACAAGCTACTAGAGGAACTCGGCAGGAATGAGGTGGAGGCCGCACACGCGCAACGCGAACTCGCCATGTATGCCAGACTCCTGCAGGAGGAACGCGAGGACCGCGAACGGGTGGAAGGCCTCCTCTTCGAAGAACGGCACAGGCGGTTGGAGGTGGAGTCGCAGCTGCATAGCATCTCGCCCCCGCGCGGCAGCTCCACCACCCCCAGCGACGGGGCCTGCTTTCAGAGCTACGCAGACACCCCTGATTGGTTCGCGGCAGGGCCCAGCGCTGGCACCCGCGGCTCTCGCGAACGTGACGCGAGCTCCCGTACGCTGTGGCGGCGTAGCGTGGCCAATTCCCCGTGGCAGCAGCCCCTCCGCTTCCCCAGCATCCTGCGAGCCCTCTCCGCATGCGTGCCCTTCATGCAGCCGCGGAAGGATGCTAGCCTGGAGAGGAATGATCCACACACAGGCGGGTCCCCATCCCGCTCCGACACGCGTGCGCCAGGCAGCATTTATTCAGGCATCCGTTCTGCAGCGGTGCGTAGAGACGACGACGACGACGACGACGAAGACGGCGGCGACCGCCCTGACGCGGAGGAGGTGGCAAGTCTGGACTCACCGTGCAACTCCACGACGGACACGTTGTCGATGGTGCGGCAGCTGGTGCAGTATGGCGTACGCGACATGCTTCAGCCGTAGGCGACGTCTTGCACGGGGAGGGGGCGGAGGAGGAGGAGGAGGAGGAGGAGGGGAAAAGCCATGCAATGGATTTACGCACATAACTGCGTTCGCACACATACACGGACACATACGCACGCGTAACTGGCCTGTGATGGCATTTAATTCGGTGCTGTGGGCGTGAAATAGTAGGAGTGGGGGTGGGGGAAGGGCAAAAGGACGGGGATTATAATTGAAAAAAAGAAAAGAAAAAAAAGTAAGAACTTTATTGCCTACGGCAAAAAGTTGGGGAAAACTTGCGAGCGAGGAGGAGGAGGAGGGCAGTTTTTGGGCTTTACGTGAGGGAAAACTCAATGTGTAAAGGGGCAGACAACGAGGAGGGGGAGGGGGAGTGAAACGTGTGCGGCGGTTGTTGTTTTTTTTTTCTACTTTACTTAGTGGTGTTAGTAGCGAAAAGGAAGTGGGAGACGAAGTATCCCACCAAAATGTAAGGGCGCTGTCTGGAGGGAGATGACCACACACGCAGGAAGATGCGTGTGTGTGTGTGTGTATATATACACACGAAGAAGCAAATATCAAAGTGGCCCTCGTACTTTATTTTCATTTGCTTTTTTATGAGGGCACCCGTAAGTGTTGCACCCCCGAGTTCACACACGCGTATGCGAAGTATGTGTGATTCCTGCCACTTTCCTCTTTTTTGTCTTCTTTCTTTGCCTTTTTTTTTGTTGTAGTTCTTTTTTATATATATATACTTTTCTGCCTGTGTTTTTTTTTTCGGCGCTGTTCATGGTGTTTGTTTTGGATGTTGTGGTTCACTTGCACGCCTTTTTTGTTGGCGGTGGCGGTGGTGGTGGTTTTTGCCTTCTTCACGGCTCAAACGTCAGTGGCGTTGCGTGTTTGTGTTTGTGTTTTTCCCACGCTGGACGGAATACTTCCTTCACTCTCCTTCTACTTCGCCCTCTCCCTCTGTTTCTCTCTCTCTCTCTCTCTCTCC
>NW_021704389.1:0-14648 GCF_003719485.1 Trypanosoma conorhini | reverse complement strand
TTTGTAGTTCTTTTATATATATATACTTTTCTGCCTGTGTTTTTTTTCGGTCGCTGTTCATGGTGTTTGTTTTGGATGTTGTGGTTCACTTGCACGCCTTTTTTGTTGGCGGTGGCGGTGGTGGTGGTTTTTGCCTTCTTCACGGCTCAAACGTCAGTGGCGTTGCGTGTTTGTGTTTGTGTTTTTCCCTACGCTGGACGGAATACTTCCTTCACTCTCCTTCTACTTCGCCCTCTCCCTCTGTTTCTCTCCCTCTGTTTCTCTCTCTCTCTCTCTCTGTCTCTGTGCGTGCGTGTGCTGCAGGAGCGAGAGCGCAGGAGGGAGCCCCCCGGCCGGCGTCGTTTCTTCGGGTTCCCCTCCCCGCTGCGTGCACCCCGGCGCCGTGGGACCCTGCCGGGGCCACCCGTTCACACCGCCGGCGATGGCGATGGCGATGGCGGCGGCGGCGGCGGCGGACAAAAACGCCGCGCGGGCGACGCCGCCGCGCCCGCCAACTCCGACGACGGCCTCGACGCACGCCGCCGCAGAGCCACACGGTGCGGCGCGTGTGGAGTCCGCACAACGCACGAAGGCCCAACAGCGGCAGCAGCGGCCCCTCCTGCGGACCGTCACACGGCGCCTGGTGTCTGGCGCCGTGCCCTCGCATGCAGGCGGCGCCGCGGAGAGGCCCGGGGCGCGGAGCCGTATGACTCCGCTGCGGCAAACGTTGAGCCCGTCAGCGCGAGCGCCGCCCGCCGCCCCGGCGAAGGCGGGAACCGAGCACGACAACGCAGCCCACGGCAGTGCAACGAAGCGGCGCCGCCCGCAGGTGCCTCCGTGCGGCTTTCGCAAGAGTGCAACGACGCTGGGGTCGAGCCCCGGCAAGCGCGACGCTGCGGGGCGTGAGCCGCTGCGGCGGCAGCTCACATGCAGCCGCGCCGCCTCCCTGCATCACCACTTGCGAGCCGTCGCGAATTCCCCGCCCGAGAAGCGACAGTTCAGCGCAGCGCTGCTTCGTCAAGCAACTCCCACGACGGGAGCTGCCATGGCACTCTCTCCGGCGTCAAAGAAGGCCGCAATTTTGGCCAAGCCGGGTTCACGAGCTACGGCAGCCGGCAAGAAGAACGCTACTCCTTGTGAGAACGCCGCGGGGGCGATGGACCTGCTGCGGCGGCCCCCGTCACTGAAGCCGAGGTCGCATGGAACCCCCACCGCCGCACCGCGTGGGAACGCGACGTCGCTGCGGCCGTGGTACATTCGCCTCACCTCCGCCTCGGCGCACGTTGCCCCCGCCACCAAGCAGTGTGAACGCTCTGCGACGGCAAAGGCGCTACCCACGCCCACACGGAAGCCACGCGTGGCCCTGCGGACGGCGTCTGCGCCCTGCCTTCCGCAACCCACGAGGCGGTTGCAGCGGACGCACACCAGCGACCGCCCCGCGGGAGCCACGCGGGATGCGGCCTCCTCTTCGCTGCACACCGCCGTTGTTCCGGCGCCGCGGACGCGGGTCTCTCGTACCAACTCTGCCCCCAGCCGCGTTGGCGGCCGTGGTGGTGCCGCCCAGGAAGGCAGAAGAAGGACGCCGACGCCGCCATTAGCTCGCGCGCGCGCCGCCGTCCATGGTGGAGCCGTACCGTTTTCTGCGTTTGATCGTCGTGGCGGCGGCGCCGGCAGGCGCACCTCCTCACTCCACTTGAGAGCGCCTGGGGAGGAGGACCAACTCCAGCGACAGAGGAAGACGCAGAAAGGGGCAAAGGATGGGCGGGACGCGGTGGGCGAAGGCGGCGCCGCGCAGCAGAAGCCGGTTCTGAGGAAAGCGCCCCTGCCGATTCGTGGGACGAATAGTACCCTTTGTAGAGAGGCCTCGACGCGAGCGAAGGAGCGTCAACGCATTCGGCAGGAGCACGAACGCTTGGCGGCGGAGGTGCCGCATTTGTCACAGGAGACTTGGTTGGCAATGCGGCGGGAGCTGCAGCGTTTGGTGGAGGTTCGCTCAAAGCGCACCGGCGCGGTCTTGGAATCTCACGCAGAGGCCCCGCACCAGGGCGGCGAGAGGGATCGGCGGCGAGAGGGCATTAGAAAAAATCCCACGGTCGGCGGCATGGCGATGCCGGCGCGGCCCGGCGGGGGCATCCTGCAGCACGCTGGCACCGCCGGAGACGCGGTCGCAACGGAGCCGGCCAGGTCTTTAGAGGGCGCAACGGGGAGCCGCACGGGCGCCCCAGACGGGCCGTGCAACACGGGGGCGGGGCAGGAGGTGGAGGTGGTGGTGGCGGTGGCGGAGGGCGGGTTCTCCTCACCGCACCGTGGGTCGGGGGCGGCCCGGGCGCGGCCGAAGCTCGTCGCTGGCGCAGACAAAAACTTCCGCTCCCCCCCGCGTCATCGCCGCCTGTCCCCCACCGCCGTGCACGGCGAGGGCGCCGCGGCGGGGGCGCACACGGCACCGCCGCACGGTCGGCGAGGGAGCGGGGTAGACGACGACGACGACGAGGACGAGGAGGAGGCGGCGAAGCTGCGAGGCAGCGGCAGTTGCGGGAGCGGCGCCTCCCCCTCCATACGAGCTCCGAGCGCGCTCCTTGACGACGCGGGTGCGGCGTCCGCGTCCTCCACGCCGTGGCTGCGCCGTGGCGACGCAGCCGCGTCGGACGACGACGCCGCCTCCCCCAGCGTCCTCCCACCGCAGCGGAGGAACTCCCCAACATCCACGAGGCGGCGGTCAGTCCGGCGGAGGGCAAAGGCGCCTGTCTTGAACTTCTGCCGCACGCGCAGCACACCGCGCCGGTCCTACTCTGCCACATCCCCCGTGCGGCGCCACCGCGGAGTGTGGGATAGATCGAACTCGAAACGCTTCGCTGCGTCGCGAAACGCCAGGGGTGGTGGCCGAGGCGACGGCGTCGTCGTGCTATCCTCCGACATGCTCGTGGCTCTCTACGCCACCATCCACGGGACGGCCGACGGCAACAGCGGCGGCGGCGGCGGCGGCGGCGGCCCTTGCGCGCAACGCCGCGGCAGGCGCAGTTTGCCGCATCTCCCCACTGCGAGAACACTTAACTACGAGGACAGTGCATCGACAAGGATGACGACAACGACGACGAAGGCGGTGGCCGTCGCCCCAATTTCAGCGGGGTGGAAGTTGCGTGGGCAAAGTGCCCGGTAGAAGTTGCAATGCGGCGTCCTGCACGCGACGTCGTTGGAGGAAAGGGACGTTGGCGGAGCAATGAGTTTTGTAGCAGGCAATACGTACTGTGTGTGTTTGCTTTTTCTCTTTCTTTTTCTCGCTCCATGTACGTCTTTCTCTTACTTGCTCTCTTTCGCGTTTTATTTTCTTGTCAGTGTCCAATGTTGTCGGGGGCCAATTCCGCCGCCGCGGCAAGCCCTGCGTCACCCCTCCGCTGGCGGCGAGTGGAGTGCGCAGATGGTGATTGTGGTGGTGTTGATGAGGTTTCTCATACACGCAATCTTTGTTTCTTTTTTTTCCCCCTCCCCCCTGGGTGTGGTGGAGTTTGAATAACCCTCTGTACTTCCATCAATAGCCGGGCGCGGCGAGCCAAATAGAGGGAGAGAAAGAGAAAGACACACACACGCACGCAGAAAGAGATAGAGAGAGAACCCAAGGGAAAGAGACTTCTGAAGGGGAGGAATGTGTGACTCTGGGCACCTTCCAAGTGTGCGCGTTTGTTTGCTTGACTCTTCCGCTGCCCTTGCACTCCCTTCTTCTGTCTTCTTCTTCTTTTGTTTGGTTGGTTGGTTGGTTGGCTGGCTGGCTGTTTGTTTTTTTTTTTGGCCTTCGCAGTAGAGTCGTGTACGCTATAAGCCGTCACTATCCAAGTACTACTCGTAGTCGTAGCAGTCGTAGCAGCACCTTTGGTGAGTCCTCATTGAGAGCACTTGCTGTGCGTTTTTGTACTTGTTTGCGTGTTTTTTTTTTGCGGTTGCCGCCACAACAAACAAACAAACACACACGCACACAGCAGACACACGTATAATATAATATATATTATACCCCCGGTGCAGGCAGAAAGCAAGTAAGTTGTGTCGGGATGCTTGCCACCGTGCTTCGTCGCAGTGGTCAGGAGGCGTCCGCCGCCGCCGGGCACCACGCCATCGCCCCTGTTGCCGCCATTGATCGTGCCGCGCCGTACACGCGCTTCAGCACGCTCCGGCTTCACGCCCATACCGAGCCAAACTTCCGCGCGCGGCCCGCCGGCTGGCGCGGGTGGCGCGACAAGAAACTGCAGGACCCGTACGCGCCCTTCGTGATGCAGTCGCCGCTCCGCCATGTGGACCGGCAGGGCGCGGGCATTTGGTTTGGCATGGGGCATTTTGCGCTGAAGAACTTCTTCGGCATCTGTCACTGGCGCTTTGCCCTGCGGCTAGCCTTCTGGGGCGTGGGCGGCTGGGCCTTCTCCCTCGGCACCTACGCGCTCCGCATGCACCGCAACGGATGGGAGTGGAAGAACCGCGGCGCCGTCTTCGCGATGGACTAAGCCCTTTGTTATTGCTTGTTTTTTGTGTTTTTGCCTTTGCCGGGAACCAGGCGAGGACCGGCAGCGACGAAGGACTTGTGAAGGGAAATAGCAGTAGTAGTAGCACTCCAAGAACAAAAAGAGAACAACAAAAAAAAAAAGAAGAAACAGAAAAGGGGGTGTGGGGAAATATTTATATATTTTGTGTGTGTGGTTGTTGTTGTTTTTTTTTTTATTGAGTAGAAGGAAGGAATGGGGAGGGAACGCGTGCACCTGCAACGTGTGTGCGGGTGTCTGCGGTTCCCTTTTCCAGGGAGAGGGGGGGTGCGTAGTGGAAACGAAAGAGGCCGAAAGGAAGAGATCGAGCGAAGCGGGAAGGAAAAGAGGAGGCGGCCTGATATTTTTTTTGTAGTCGTGGGTACGGTACTTGGCTGCAACGTGCGTGTTTGTCGCAGGAGGAGGAAGAGGCTGGGAGAGCGGAGTGAGGCAGGGCGGGGTGTGGGGCTCTGTCGTGTGCTGCGGGGTCCAAGTGGCAAGAGAGAGAGAGAGAGGACGGGCCCTACACACGCACACACACAGTAATTCACTGTCCCTGCGCACGGCGACACACTCATCTTGTGTGCGTACGGAGAGAGGCGGGCACAATTCACGGGCTGCCCGCATCTGTAATGCAAGTACAAATGTTTGTGGCTGTGTCTGTGGGGGAAGTGGCTCCTGCGGCATGTGCTGCGTGAAACTCTTCCGAATGCGTACACAGACAGACAGACAGACACACACAAAAATGCACACTTATGACTATTGACTTTGCGCGGCTATTTACCTATCTTCATGAAGTAGAAATATATATATATATATATAGATATGTGTGTGTGTGTGCACATATATATATGCGTATAGCTACTGTCTACTTTACGTGATTGTCTATAGATGGATGCATATATGTCATTGTTTTCTTCTTCTTCTTTTTTTTCTTTGCTATTTTTCTCATGTGTCCCCACCCCACCCCTCCCTGCGGCTGCACTCATGAAATGAGAGTGTGGGGTACCTTGGAAGCGCATTACCGCTAGCATTCGTGTGTATATATTTATATATATATATACAGTAAGCGGGGGGAGTTGAGCATTTCCCTGTACGCATTCTACAGGGGTAACTTGGCATCGTCACAGAGACTAGACAGTGCGTGAGGTAGCAAGAGAGAGGTAGCGAGGGGGGGGGCGTACTTGTCGTGCAATGCGGCCCTGCATGCGGGTTGTGCGCCACAGGCGGGTTGCCACTTCCGCCACCCCCGTGCGTCTTCTGCGATCGGCGGCGCTGGCGTCATCGTGGCCGCGGCTGCAGCAACACGCACGCCGTTTCATGACTGACGGTGGTCTAAACGACAACGACGGCGGCGGCGGCGGCGGCGGCGACGATGCGGGGGGTGTTTCCGGTGGAGTGTCGCTGCCGCGTAGCGCGCTGCCGCCGTCCGACTTCCCCGAGCGGAGTTTTCTCAAGTGCATCGAGAAGGAGATGCAGGACGAGGCGCTGCGGCTGGACAAGGAGGAGGGGGCACCGCCGCCGCCGTCCGGATGGGAGATGTACCACGCGCCGGGGACCAGCGTCTTCTACGGCCGGCGTTGGTGGCTGCCGCCGACGCCTGTCGCCCCGGCGGGGCCGCGTGGGATGGAGCGGCACACGATCCGCGTGCAGCTCACCACGCGGGATCCCTCGCTTGACCCCGAGTGCGACGTGCGGGGCGAGCACTTCCCCTTCTCCCTCTTTGTGCAACGCGGCGTGGGCGGCGCCGGGGGAGTGGCGGAGGAGCGCGGTCTGTACGAGCAGAGCATCGAGGTGCGGGCCGACTTTGTGGAGGGGGAGTTGGTTGTCGACCACGTTGTCTTTCACGGCACACACGCGCCCGCCGCGATGGCCAGCTCTCCCGCACGCCCCCACAGCCAGAAAGCGGAGCCCCATAACGCGGGCAGCACCGCCTCGCCGCCTGCCCTGACAGAGGCCGAGGTGCAGTACAACAACCTCTTTGGCGGCTACCCCGGGCCGAACCTGGACGAGGTGGAGGAGGAGGTGCTCGACGGGATACAGGCGTGGCTCGCGGAGCGCTGCATCGACGACCAGTTTGGGGAGTTCGTTGGCCAGTACTCGGTGTGGGTGGAACAGATGGAGTACGAGCGCTGGCTGCGGCAGCTGCGTGATTTTGTGGCCGCGTAAGCGGAGAGAGAGGGAGTCACGCGGCAAAGGGAGGGAGGGAGGGGAGACATGTCGCGCCGGTGCGGTGGAAGACCACGTCACCGTGTGTTTCTCTCTTTTTACTCTCTGCGGCTGGAGAGGGCGAGATATATTTGTAATGTATGTGTGGGCAGAAGGGGATATGCCTCTGGTACGTGAGAGGGCGGCGGTGGCGTGCGATGCAGTTCCTCTTCTCTTTCTCCTCCTCCCTCTCATTCTCTCCTTCTCTCTCCCTGTGATGCCAGCGACTAGCCACAGGAAAGGGCGGAGGAGGAGGGGGAGAACGTCGTGGGCGGAGTGACTCCAGACAGCGCGCGGAGTGAGAGCCCTCCGATGCCGTCGCAGAAGAGAAGCGCCGCGGCTCCGCCGCCGCCGCCGCCCCGGCCCGATCCGGTGACGCTCGACCACATCTACGACCGCCTGACGCGGCAGGACGTGGCGATGGAGGAGCGGGCGTACTACCTGGTCGCCCTCAGCACCGTCGCCTTCCACCCGAGTGTGAAGCTGTTTTTCTTTGAGCGCACGCCCGTGCACCCGGCCGCCGCCGGCGGCGAGGCGGAGGCCGCTTTAGTGGCGGAGGCAAACACCCGGCGTCGCGAGGCGGTGCTGCGGGGCATCGCCTTTTTCCTCGCCCAGCGCAACAGTGCGGTGGTGCGGGAGTGTCGCTGGGAGACGGTCGCGCTGCTGGGGGAGTTGTGCCGCCTCGAGAGCCTCACGCCGCTGCGCCCCGGCGGCCACGCCAAGGCGGCCCTCGGCGCCACCTCTGCGCTTTCCCCGCAGCAGGAGGTGGTGGAGAAGGTCAACCGCTACGCGCGCGCCAACCTCGAGTTCCTCGCACGGCTGCCGTGGTTCGTCCCGGCCGTGCAGGAGCTCATTGGGGCTGAGCCAGCCGAGGGAGGCGCCGCTGCACCGCCCTCCTCCTCCTCCGCTGCGGCGGCGGCGGCGGCCCCGGTGGCCGTTCGACGTGCCGCGCGGCAGCGGGGTGCGGGCGACAGCAACGCCACCACCACCACAATTACCGGCGACGACGGCGACGACGCAGCGGGTGTCCGCGAGACGGACGAGGACGTGCGCATTGCGCTGAAGGACCTCCTGGCGGCCCTCCCGGAAGTTCGGCGCGAGGACGGGGCGGCGGGGGCGTCCGTTGTGTGGTCCGCCGCCAGCGTGGATCAGGCACACGACTTGATGTTTCTTGACGCCTCCACGACGATGCTGCACCTCATCCCGCTTGTCACCCGCAGCAGTCATCGGCAGTGTGCCCACTGCGAAAAACGCGCCGCTGCCGCCAGCGACGGCGGCGGCGACGGCGGTGCCCTGCTGCGCTGTGGCAGTTGCAAGGCGGTCTACTACTGCGATGCGGCGTGCCAGCGGGCCCACTGGGCCGCCGCCCACCGTGTGCCGTGCCGGAGCTACAAGCAGCAGGCGGAGGACATTATGGCGCAGTACGCGGCGATGAACAAGTGGCCGCACGGCGGTAGCAGGCGGAAGGCGCAGCAGCAGCAGGAGGCCGCGGTGGCGGTGCTGGAGGTGCCGCTGGAACCCTCCCTCTTTTACGAGACACGCCGGTACTTGTACGACCACCGCGACTCCTCCTTTGCGGAGGTGTCATTTATGGACTACTTCATGAAGTACACGGTTCGCGGAAATTAACGCGAGCGCGCGCATGCTCGAGAAAGAGAGAAAAAAAGAGAGCAGAGGGCGAGAGGGAAGGGCCGGAAAAAAAGGATGGAAGGAGGACGAAAGAAAAAAAAAAGAGTGAAGGTGGGGGCGCACACAAGTATGAGGGTTTGTGCAGCCACCCGAAGGCGAGCCCCACGACACGGTGGGGCATAACCGATAAGTAATAACACAGAAGGCGGGAAGGGAAGAGAGAGTCGAGTAAGACATTGAAGTGGCGTGAGACTGGCCTGCATGGGGCGTGGACGGAGTGGCGGCGGCAGGGGAGGCGCACACGCCCACTGTTCCTGTGTACGTGTATGCATGTTCATCACTGCGTGTGCGGCCGCCTGCTGGATGCGGCTGCCTTCCCTCACCCACTCGCTCACTCACTCACTTTTCCCGCGTCTGTGTCTCGCAAGGAGGGAGACTTTTTCTGTTGAGCGCAGGGAAGGCACACGGGTTTCCGTTGCGCGTGTGCTAAAGAGGCAGGTAGCTCACACCGACGAAGGAAGGGGGCAGAGGAAGTAGCAAGGAACAAAACCGGAGGGAATTGGGGTGGGTAGCCACATGGACAAGCTGACGAGCGTTGTGAGTGTTGTGTCCAACAGCGGGGTGGGCTCCGCGTTGGGGGAGGCGGGCGTCATTGAGGCGCGGGACTCGGAGTCCCTCTGCCCCTCGCTCTCCTGGAAGCACCGGCTGATTGGCTGCGGCTGCTGCGTCGGCCTCGGCATGCTCTTCTCGCTGCTCAGCTTCATTGCCATTCTTCAGCTGGACCTCGTCCTCTTTAGTGTTCTCTTCTCCTTCGGCAACGTCGTCGCGATTGCGGGGCTGCTGTTCCTCGCCGGCCCCATGGCGCAGCTGCGGCGCATGTTTGACGAGAAGCGGTGGATCGCGACGACGGTGTACCTCGTCTTCATCGTCCTCACGCTTGTCTGCGCCCTCGCGCTGCACAACGCCCTGCTGGTGCTGGTGTGCTGCCTGGTGCAGATCGGGGCGATGGTGTGGTACGTGCTGTCGTACATTCCCTTCGCGAGAGATGCGGTGAAGTCGTGCTTCGGCCGCCTCACGCGGTAGCAGCCGCAACCCACAGGACTATTGGCCGACATGTTTATATATATATATGCGTATTTGCATGTATGCACGCGCACAGGCGTGTGAAGGGAGCGGCGGTGGAAGCACAGTGAGGCAAAAGAATTTTTTTTAAAAAAAATTAAAGAAGCTGCGGGACTTGGGCACGAGGGCCGCGTCGTACGGCAGCGCGGGGGAGGCCCTCCCCTGATTCCCCCTCCAGGTGTTCTTCTCTTTTTTTTTTTTGCGTGCACGACTCGCTGCGAGCGCGGGCGCCAACGCGCGGGATTCACAGGAACGGTGGGCCTCCTGCCACTTGATGCCTCTTACTTCCTTTATTTTTTGTTTTTCTCGCTCTTCACCTCCGCCCCCCTCTGCACCGCACCACAGCACAAGGAAGGAACGCAACGGGAGCGTGTGTGTGAGAGAGAGAAAGAGAGAGGGAGAGGGAGAGGGCGCGCGCACGAGGCAAACGGCGTGAGGCGAAGTGACATGGGCAGCCACGCAAGGAAGGGGCATAAGCCCAAGTCGCGCGGGGCAAAACCCAGCACGCGGCATGCCGCTGACGACAGCGGCGCCGCCGCCAGTCATGCGTCCCCGGCCGTGGCGCCGCCGCCGCCGCCGGCTCCCCCGTGTGTGGCGAAGCTAACTTCACCGGACTGGAACGTGGTGGAGGAGGGTTGCGCGGATGTGGCAGCCTTCGCGCTGCAGCCCTCGCAGCACGCAAACCTGTCGGCCCACGGCGTGCCGCAGCGGCTCGCTGAGGTTCTCTTCGCCGCGGCCGCACCCGCGTCGGCCGGCCAGCCACATGGAACCGACGTCCAGGCCCCACCACCGCGGCAGTCTCATTGCGGGGCGCTTTACCTGCGGACGGCCGCCGCGGAGGCCCTGCGAAACTTCGTGGTAAACGGCCTCGAGGACGCCGTGGTGGACGCGCTGGCGGCCTCTACCTTTCCCGTTTGTGGGGCACAGCAACAGCCGGGCGAGGGAGGACGTGTCGCTTTCCGCGACGGCCTGGTCGCGCTCCTTACGACCACGTGGGACGCGGTGCAGAAGGCACGCCGGGATGCGCCGCTGGCCCCGCCCGCGGTTGCGCAAGACGACGACGACGACGACGACGCCGCCGCCGCCCCTGCCGAGGGCGACGGGGTGGAGGGGTGTAACACGCGTGGGGGTCTTCGCCACGCGCCGTTCGTGATCGCCGCCCGCGCCCTGGAAGAGGTGCTGCAGCTGATCGCGGTCTGCGTGGAGGGGTGTGAGCAGGTGGCGGAGGCCTTCTCCGCCCCGCATGTTCTGCACACGCTACTCTCCCTGCTGGGGGCGACAACCGGCGTCGTCTGGGAGACGCTGCGGCACCCCGCACAGCTCTACCAAGCCACCGTGGAGACTGGCGTGCTGTGGCTGCGGCAGTACAAGCGACGTGAGGCGGAGCTCTTGGCGGCCGTGGCGGTGGCGGGGAGTGAGGTGCTGCACGTGTTGAGTGACGAGAACGCGGCGCTGGCCGCGCTGCTGCAATCGCCTGAGATGATGGCGTCGCATCAGGCGTTCCTCACAGACTCCCTTGACGCGACCGCGATCATGGCGTGGCTGCGGGAGGAGGCGGCACTTGCGCCGTCGTCGTCGTCTCCTCCTCCTTCTTCTTCTTCGGCGGCTGCGGCAGAGGAAGAAGAAGCAGGGGAAGATGACGCGCTGCTGTCCGCCGGCCGACAGAACATCCTCTATCAGCTCTGCGAGGTCTCGCTGCGGGTGCAGGGGACACTTATGAACGCCGTCCCCAGCACGGCGAACGCCGCCCGAGTGCTGCCGCTGGTGGTGGCGGTGTTAGATGCCCACCCGCCCCACAATGAGTGGCGCCGCACGGTGCCGCTGCTGCTGCAGGAGTGTACCTTGCGGGAGGAGCACCGTGCCGTTCTCGTGCAGCGTGCCTTGTGGCGGCTGCGGTGTGATCAGGCGGCGGTAAACGTGCTGCATACCACCGTGGACACCATCTGCGGCCTCAACGAGGCCGACGCCGATGATGAGACGGCGTTCCAGCAAAACCCGCAGGCAGGCCTGCTGTACAGCACAAACGCGATGTACGTCGTGGGCAAGCTGATGAGGGACGCCCTGCGACTGCCCACAGACGTTAACAGTAATAACAGTAACATAAACGCTAACAGCGACGCCGCGCACGTCGCCGCCTCCGGCCCTGTGAACTGTGAGGACGACGTCGTGGTGGAGCGGGCACTACGCGCCGCCGCTGGCACCTCTGGCACCGGCGGCCTCATCACCAAACTTCAGCTGCTGGTGCTCTCCAACGAGGTGGGGGTGTGGAGCCTGGCCAACACGCTGTTGATGATGGTCCCCTGGTCGGGCCTCGGCGAGGAGCCGGCCCACATCTGGCGCGCCATCATGCACGCCCTCGGCCTGCGCTCGCAGCTCCTTGCGGAGGCGGCAGCAGCAGCGGCAGGAGACGCCAACGGAGCGACTACCGTGATGGGGGTGACGCCGGCGGCCATGAATTTGCTGCGACTGCAGCTTGAGTCGCTCGTGCAGATGTTGTGGACGCTGCAGCGAAAGCAGGCGGCAGCCGCGGGTGGCCCGCTGCAGGTCACAAACTTGCTCGCCGCCGCCGCGTCCGACATGGACGTCGTGACGCGACTGGCGTGGGACCCCCACGCCACGCCGCTGCAGAAGCAGGCCTGCGTGGGGGTGGTGTGTGCCATGTGCGCCTCCTTCAAGAGCGCCGAGTCCACCGGTGCGGCGGCACGCTTTGCACTCGGCGTCATGCAGGTAGATGAGGCACTTCAGAGCGCCTCGGCGGCCGCTTGCGCGCCGCCGGCAGCAGCCGCGAAGGACGAGAACGGCGCGGCGGGGCGACGGTGGGTGGCGAGCGTCACCGCCACCGACGCGCTGTGGCGCGTGCGCTGCGAGGCCTCCAACCACCTCATGGACCTCTTCCTTGACGAGACGCACGACGACGCCGTGTACGTCCCTCTCCGCGTGCACGCGGCCCTGAAGTCGTTCCTTGGCCTCTTTCAGGCGTACCTGAGGCGGCGCCAGCAGGTGGTGCGGGAGGCGCAGCGGAACTACCGCGTCACCCTCCCCGACGTCGAGGACGCAGCGCACTGGCGCGAGGTCGCCGAGAACCTCTCCGCCTTCTTAGACTACAAGACACAGCACATTGGACGCCAGCGCCTGTGAGCGACGCCGCCGGGCGGTGCGGCAAACCGCGGTTGCGCAGGGAGGAGAAACAAATTGTGCCGCCGGAGGCGGGAGGGAACGTGTTTCTTTGCGTGCGGAAGGGTAGAGAGACAGAAAAATAAAGAAAAAAAAGAGTGACGAGTAAATACAACAAGTGGAGGAGCTGGGGGGGGGAATGAAAATGGCAAAACATGTTTTATGCGCTTGATGACCGACAAGCAAAGAGAGAGAGAGAGGGAGACGCAACCCACCCACAGAGAAAGTAAAAGATATGGAAAGAGGAAGGAAAACTGGCGGGGAACTGGCGAGTGACGTCATCGGCGCATACAGGTTTGTGTGTGTGTGTGTGGGGCGTGTGCACGGACACGTTGTGCCTGTGGACTGCACAACAGAGAGAGGGAGCGAGACACTGACTGACTGGCATGCACTCTTCATTCATCTCCTCCTCCCTTTCTACCTATTTGTTTCTCCTTGTCTCTCTCTCCCTCTCTCCCACGCTGCCGCCGTGTGTGTGTGTGTGTGTGTGTGTGTGTGTCTAGTGGAAGGCCCATCAGCCACTGTGCGCGAGACATATATCGTTACAACTTAACGCGGTGGGGATTGAATCAAAGCATCCGTACGATTTTGCAGCAGAAGCAGCCACCTCGTCGTCCACGCCATGTCGCACTGCAGCAACCCACACGGAAGCCCCGTGCTCGTTGGCGTCATGGGCGGATCGGGCGTCTACCAACTGCACACCCTGGCCGACGCAAAGTACTACGCCATCGACACCCCCTTTGGGCGACCGAGCGCCGAGGTCTGCGTGGCGACGGTCGGGGGCGTCGCCTGCGCCTTCCTGCCGCGCCACGGCGTGGGGCACACGCTGAACCCGACGGAAGTGAACTACCGCGCCAACGTGTACGCAATGAAGCTGCTCGGGGTGCGCTACCTCATCGCCATCAACGCCGTTGGCTCGCTTGACAGCGCCTACCAGCCTGGCGATCTCGTGCTGGTGGACCAAGTCATCGACCGCACCACGGCACGCAAGTCGACCTTCTTTGAGAACGGCCTCGTCGTCCACTGCGAATTTGCCTACCCGACGTCGCAGGCCTTTCGCGCCCTCTCCCGTGAAGTCTTGCACCGCACCTTTCCCGGCCTCGCCGAGGGGACGGAGCGGTGGCGGCTGCACGAAAGCGGCACCATTGTCACGATGGAGGGGCCGCAGTTCAGCAGCAAGGCAGAGTCCCTCATGAACAAGCAGCTGGGCGGCCACCTGATTGGCATGACGACGGCGCCGGAGGCGAAGCTGGCACGCGAGGCAGAGATGGCGTACCTCGTCATTGCCATGGTGACGGACATGGATGCCTGGAGCGACGCCCCGCACGTTGTTGGGTCGCAGGTGCAGGAGACGATGGCGCGCAATGTCGAGAAGACGCGGAAGTCGTCCCTGGAGATCATCACTGCCGTGGGCGCCGCCCCCTTCACCGACCCCGCGCACAGCGTGCTGCAGAACTCCATTACCACCTCCCCCTCAGCCATAACGAAGGAGGTGCGGGAGCGACTCGCGCTGCTCCTGGCAAACTATCCGCACCTCGCCCCATGACCAGTGGAACGTGCGCTAAAGTGTCCACCTGCGTGCTTTCACGCCTTACGCTATCTAAGTAGAGAGAGCGCGCGGGGAGGGGAGGCAACTGGGGAGAGGAGTGGAAAATACGCAGGCGAGCAAAAGCGAGGAGGGCGGCTGAGTCGGCTGTATCTATTGTCTGTCTAGCAGGATGAGCCATTGTTGCGTCATTATTTATTTAACCTATTCCTGCACATGTGTGTGCGTGTGCGTCTTTTCGAGGGAGGCAAAGAGGGTGCGAGAGAGAAGGATAAAGAAGGAAGAAAGAAAAAAAGAAGCGGGGGGGGGAGGGGCGGCGGTAGCAACATGAAGGGGTCAAGCGGGAGGAAACGATAAAAAAAAAGGTAGAGGAGTAGGATGCTTTTATTTGTACCTGGACACCTCTTCCCTCCTCTCGTGTGCTGCAAGGATGGGCGCACTCTCTACATTTAGTGATTTGTTTTGTATGTTTTTTCCCCTCTCTCTCT
>NW_021704383.1:18536-22561 GCF_003719485.1 Trypanosoma conorhini | reverse complement strand
AAAAACGGCAGACTTCTCTCACCCATTCATCCTCCTGCTTTTTTTTTGTGTTGGCAAATACGAACTAGAACTAAAGATCAGTGCGTTGCTTCCAGGCCTTTTCGCACCTTTTCACCGTGCCGCGTCGAGGGACAAAAAAAAAAAACGAGTCACAACGATAGCAAGCAAGGGACAAAACATCAATTTTGAAAATATGTAGTAATAACTACGATTTGCCATCCATCGATGCTGATGGGGGCTGAGGTAGAGCAGGTGCGTGAGCACCGTTACCGTTACCTTCGGGCGGCCTCTCGAACGCGGTGCTCGGGGGCCAGCAGTTGTTTAAGGAGGGTTGCAGACCAGCAGACGATGACGTGTTCTGCGCTTGAAAATTCCCGTCTTGCTGTTGTTGTTGCCCCTCTGGCACCTGCCATGCTTCAGGCGTCGACCGCGCTTGCGACGGGGAGTGGCCCCATGGCCTCTGAGGTTCGGGGAAGTGTGGCTGAAATGAGGGTGGCTGCGGCTGTTGTGGGTGCTGCTGCGACCAACCTGTGGGGTGGCCATCATTCCATCCTTGCCATTGTTGCACCTGTGGCGGCTGGCCCTGCAGCGAGTTTTGCTGCGCTTGCGGCTGTCCGTACGGAATCGCAGCATAGCCTCCCGCCTGCGGTGGCGGCGGCTGATAAGGAGGCATCGGATTAGGTGGCAGTGGCGCTGAGGGTAGGAGCGACGTCGTCGGGTACACTGGCAGTCGTGCGTTGACAAACTGCTGCTTAAATCCGTTCCCAGCAATGCTGAGGAAACTCCCAAGGACCCTTGTGAGGGTCAACACACTAAGATCAATGGCGCGTCGACCCTCAGCATACAGCTGGGAGCAGACCGCCTTGCTGTTTTCAGTGGCCCTCCAAAACTCTACACGCCAATTCTCCAACTTTTGTTCATTTCGTGGAATACGTGACTTGTCCTTGGGCGGCATCGCCCGCAGTCCCAGCACCTTTTGTCGGAAGAAGTCGTATTCTAGCTGGTTCTTGCGACGGGCCTCCTCTGCATCCTTCAACTTACTGATATTTTTTATGAAGGAATTCAACACGTCAAAGCCCTGCTCCTTGAGGCCTTTTTGATGCTCCTGTGCCGTGACAAATAGTTTTGTGCCCACTTCCAACACGTCTGCCGCAAGCTGGCTCGACACCGGTAGTAAATCAGGGACGTTTTGGTACTCTTCTGCAACCTCCTTAAGGACTTTTCCCAACTCCTCAATAAGTTCTGCGGCGCGTATCATTTTGACACAAATGGCCTCGCCGGACCTCTGGTACTGGAACACCTTTTTGCTGGCCGCCTCCAGCGTCTCATCGTGGCCTGAAGCGTCTCCATGTAAGACCTTCTCCCTGAGGCTCTGCGTCGCGCGGCGCGCCAAGCCCTTGATAGTCTCCATGTATGTGTGTGTGTGAGAGAGAGAGAGAGTGTGTGTGTGTCAGAACAAAAAAAACGAGTACGATAAGGAGAAACAATAATAGCGCCTATGCAACACTAAAGCCGGACGCAAATTTACCCCAACTTTTTACCTCCTTTTTATTAATCTTGTTGCCTTCCTTTACTGGGGATGTGATTCGGTTGGAGACTTAACGCTAGCTCAGGCTTTGCAACGGAATACAAGACGGACAGAGCTGAAGAAAAAAAAAAAAGGTACGCCCCCATGTTAGGCAAGCCGCTTCGCAAAAATGCGTCCAGCTGGTATTCGCACCCGCATGAAGCGTGAGGCGGGGAAACCGCGGCGAGAGAGCAGCAAACGCGCCTTATTTAAAATACAACCTCTACGCCGCTCCACTACAATCAATAAAACGGGAAGTATTTATCCCGGTAAGGCGTACACAAAATTAAAGGCAAAACAAGGGAGCGGGAGATGCATCAGCTCCACCTCCCCCTCTCTCATTTTAGATGGCTCTCTAACAAGTACACACACCAGCAAACACGCTATACTGGTGTTCATCTACACACCCATACACACCACCACCTGGTGCCACGACAGGGTGTCATTGTTCACAATCCCCATGAGGATTTTCGTTGCCACCACCTCTGCTGCCGTTGCTGCTGCAGCTGTCCGGCTCCATTTCCTCCCAGGCGCCGCCACCACCAGCACTGCTACTACTAACTCTGCCTCAGGCTCACGGCTTTCCCAACGCCATTTATTCCCCACTCGGGTTCATTTAAGCAAATATATATATATATATATATATTTCCCTCGCAGAAGATACAAGGAAAGGAATTAACGAACGGGGAGTGGGAAAAACGCAAAGCCGGAGAAAGAGAGAGTGAAGGTGGGCTGAGGAAGACGGTGGACGAGAACGATGTGGCGAGGGAAAACAAGGGCGAAGGGGATGGCGCGAAAAGGTGTGGTTAATCCCCCGTATTGTGTTTCGCCAAAATAGGCGAACGAATGAAAGGGAACATGTAAATAAAGAAACATCAAAAGAAAAAAAAATAGAGGAAAAAAAAATCTATGCAGAGCTCTCAGTAGTCTGGATTGCTGAGATCACAGCTCTCAGAGAGTCGGAACTCGCCTTGGCCCACGATATTTCCATCCTTCCATGTACCGATGTACATTGATCCATCCTTAAGTATAATTCTGCCGTTTCCCTCTTTTTTGCCGTGCACGAATCCTCCTTCATAGCTGGAGCCATCAGGAAGGTGAAGCACGCCTTGACCGTGTCGATGGTCCTCCTCCCACTCCCCCTCATACCGGCAGCCATTTGCATACTCAAGAACACCGTAGCCCGACGCATTGTCGTCGCGCCACTCCCCGTCGTAGATGTCACCATTACTATAAGTGAGCACACCCCGGCCATGCTTCTTCCCATTCGACCACTCTCCAACGTAACGATCTCCTTGGAGGTACATCAAGGTTCCTTTACCGTGGGCCCTGTCAAATTGCCAGTACCCCTCATACCGCTCCCCATTCACGTACACGAGAATACCATAGCCGTGCTTTCGGTCCTCCACCCATTCACCCTCATATTTGTTGCCATTGGGAAAAACATACGTTCCTCGTCCATGCATTCGGCCATCGTTCCATTCACCTTCGTAAACACCACCATCGGCGTAAAAATATTTTCCCCACCCCTGCATGCGGCCATCAACCCACTCACCGTCGTATTTCTCGGAAACAGAACCATCAGCTGCCGCGTAAACGACAACCCCTTTACCATGGCGTTTGTCATCCTTCCATTCGCCTTCGTATCTGTCACCATTTGAGTAACAGTAGGTGCCTTTGCCGTGCATGCGTCCATCCTTCCAGTCCCCTTCGTAGCGGTCCCCATCGTTGTACTCGAGAACGCCTCGACCATTGATGCGACCAAAAGCCCAATCTCCGGAGTATTTGTTTCCGCTGGCGTAGTAGCAGGTTCCCTTTCCATGGACTCGGTCCTCGACCCATTCACCATCGTAGCGGCTACCATCAACGTACGTGTACACGCCACGACCGTGGCGCTTGCCAAAAACCCAGTCACCATCGTACGTTTCATTATTAGGGTACTGGAGACACCCACGACCGTGCATCTGGCCGTTTTCTATCTCGCCAGAGTAGATCATCCTTCCTGCGTGTATCCTGCGCCCGGCGCAAAAAATAAATAAATGAATAAATAAATAGGTGGGGCTTTATACGTCTATCAAAAAATGGATATAGAGCTAGATGTGTGTGTGTGTGTGTGTGTATACTACCCCTACGGTGCTTCCTACACGACTGTGGCAAAAAAAGGAAAAATAAAAAAAAAAAGGAGTAAAGAAAAAAGAAAAAATGATTGATAAAATGGACGCCGACATGGCTGCCATGCTAAAAATAGGCAACAACAACAACAACAAGAACAACAAAAATAATAATAATAATGTCCTCACCGCAACACTTTCAAAAAATTCATCTTCAACCGTTTTGGTTTCAATTTTTTTTTTCCACCCCCCCCCCTCCCTTTCATGTCAAAACGAGCTCCATTGAGGAAGCATAGGAAAGCAAGAAAGGCCACACTTCTGCCGCCGCCCGGCTAGTTCCAAACTTT
>NW_021704383.1:3835-18511 GCF_003719485.1 Trypanosoma conorhini | reverse complement strand
AAGGGGCAGCAGCAGGAACAAGGAAAGAAAAACACAGAAAAAAAACAACAGTGCATAACGAAACAACAAAAAAAATAATGCATAACGAAACAACAAAAAAAAACTACTGAAGAAGAAAGCAGAGCTATACATACATGCAACCTATTTCACTTACTTTTCTTTTAGCCACTGTCACGTCGCCGGGGGCTCACACAGGCACAACAGAGGCTCTTCGTCGGCCCTGCATCTCCACGGGAAGCTCAACCGAGCAAGCCTCCTCCATTCGCATCTCCTCAACGCGTGGCTGCGGTGGGACCCCATTTTCGGGGGGAACACAAGCTCGCCGGGGAAAGGCATCAGCTGCGTGCAGCCCGCTATGATTAACCCCGTAGAAGAGGTACCAGGAGATGGAAACTGCCACAACAAGGATGTAGTTGCGCCACGCCGCCAGTGGTAGAAAAAACAATTGCAAACAATTAAACATCACTCCAAAAAAAGGCACAATAGGGAAAAATGGAGCCACAAAGGGTCTCGGAAAGTCTGGGAAATCAACCCTAATCTTCCACATGGAAACACATACGCAGTTGAAAGTCACAAGCGTGCCAAATGAAATGATCTGGCTGAGGACCTCCAGCGGAAAAAGTCCACCGATGACGGCGCCAGCCACACCACAAAGTATCGTGGCATTCACAGGGGTTTGAAATCTGGGATGTATACGAGAAAACACAGGTGGCAACAGTCCATCCTTGGCCAATGTCATTGCAAGTCGAGGCATCGCAAATAGACAGGCAAAACACACTGAACTTAGACTCGCTATTGTGCCAATGTCTACAAGAATTCGCAGAAATGATGGTGCCCCAACCATGTGAAGTGCCATGACCACAGGCGCTTCAACGTTCAAGGCGGTGTACTTCACCATTCCAGTCAGCGTGAGGGTGACAAGAACATACAGAGCAGAAGATATAAATAATGTATAGATGACGCCGCGTGGAAGGTCCCGCTGGGGATTTCGGCACTCTTGGGCACTCGCGCAAATGGTGTCAAATCCCACATTTGCGAAAAAAACAATGCCCGCCCCACGAAGAATTCCGCTCGCGCCGTACTTGCCAAACTCACCAGTGTTGGGAGGCACAAAAGGAGTGAGATTAAACTTGAATTCGCCCCAATGAGTCAGTGCGAAATGAACTCCGTATAGTACAAAACTGCCAAGTACAAGGAACTTTACAATAACAAAAAAATTGTTTACGGTGGCGGTCTCAGAAATCCCCACGCACAACACAATGGAACAGACTGAAGTTAAAAACATCGCCGGGATGTCAAAGTAGTTCCCAGTGAGGACGAAGCTGTCACCGGAGACACCAATCGGTGAACCCCCAAAGCCCGGCGGAAACACAATAGAAAACTCTCGAAGGAAGGCCTGAACACTAGAAGACCAACTTACTGACACGGCGGAACCAGAGACAAGGCATTCCAGAGTCAGGCATACCGCAACTATCCAGGAGGTAAACTCCCCAAGCGCCACAGCCGTATGAGTGTAGGCACTACCTGCCACAGGAATCATCGCTGCCAACTCCCCATAGCATAGCGCTGTGAAGAGGCAGGGCAGGATGCACAATAAAAAGGAAATGGTAAGAGCAGGCCCAGCGTAGAGCGCCGCAGCCTGGCCTGTGATCACAAAAGCGCCGGCCCCAACAACTGCTCCAACGCCAAGACTCACAAGTGAGCTCAACCCAAGTGTGCGTCGGAACTCATTACCTTCCAGTGCCGCCACGGTCGCATATATGCATCTACGCCGTAAAAGTTGCCGAAAAAAATTGGTGCCTAGCCGGCTCTCGGAACTGGTGACTATGTCCATTGCGGCCCAAAACTGAATGCTAAGGGAAAACCTAGTACCCCTCCCCCCCAGCTGACCCCAAATAGGAGACAAACCCGATAGACAAAAAAAAAGTAAATGAAAAGAACAACAAAAAAGCAACACGAAAGCAACCATCTCTAAAGAAAGCACAAGCAAAAAAAAAATACGCATGCATGCAGAGATGCCCTTTCAAAGGCTGCCGCGGAAACGAGTTCAGGCCAATATAGGCATGTGCGGGAAAGAAAACAGGGCGGCTCTTAGTCTCTCCCGCTTCTGATGCACACGAAACCTCCGCAGTTGACGCCAATGAGAAAGTGTGTGTGAGAGAGAGACGAACAGGACAAAAACAACAACAACAACCCAAGACCGTTCAAGAAAGTAAAAAAAAAAACAATGCCGGCTCGGTAGCGCAGACGTAAATAAGATCAGATATATATATATGTGGGAGGACCCAATCGACGCAACAACCATTAAAGATTTGAGTGAAACCACCTCATGATTCAACACCCCTCCTCGTCTCATTTCGCGGAGTATTTACGATAATATAGTCCCCTCTCATGTAATCCTGTTCCCTTTTCGTCGTCGTCCTTCGTCCTGGCATTCGTTAACACACCTTTTCTCTTCTTTTTTTTCCTTTTTTTTTTCACT
The DNA here is from genome assembly GCF_003719485.1 of Trypanosoma conorhini. Taxonomy (NCBI): domain Eukaryota; phylum Euglenozoa; class Kinetoplastea; order Trypanosomatida; family Trypanosomatidae; genus Trypanosoma; species Trypanosoma conorhini. The sequence continues at coordinate 16,029 of NW_021704383.1, read as the reverse complement.
TTCCTCGTCTGCACTTTTCACATCATTGACGGCGTAGCTGCTTTGCGCCGAGAGGGTCGTGGTCGCGAATCGGCTGTACTATTCAAAAAAGTTACTGAAAAGAAGCTGAGCCGCGGCCTCCTCGCTCTCTTCGCAGGCACGGTAAGCCTCAAGCGCGTCCTGCTCTGTCCATGCGCCTCCGCCCAATTCAACGAGGCGTTCGATCACGACACGTTCCCCTTCTCTCAGTGGAATCAAGACGGGGTCCGCGGGGGCACCACCACCAACATCGCCGCTGCCGCCAGTTGTGAGCTCTGCCTGGCCAGGCGTTCCCATAATCCGCAGAAACTCGTCTGGATCCTGCTGAATCAACTCAATAACCTGCGGGTGGTGAATATGGAGCTGTTGTATGACGGTGGGAAGCGACTCCGGATTGGCCTGAACTATCGCGCGTATCTCGCCAAACTGTGGAATTGCCATCAAGGCGTTGTAAAGAGGTGAGTCACTAGTGCCTTGCCGCATGTGCGCCATTAGCCGATCCGTCGGCACCGACGTCTGTCCGAGGCCCTCGGACGGTGTAATAACAGGTTCATTCCACCGCTGCAACGCACTGGGCGGTATCCCCGTGCAAAGGAACTCAACAGCACGATCAGGGTTCATGTACGCAGCTCGTAATGCCAACGCCACCTGTTCGCGATCGTCAAACCCCATGGCGACGATGCTGTCAATGAGGGCAGGATCAACACCATGTGAAGCCGAGCCCTGCTGAGATGCTGCCGTCGCTGCTGTCGAAGAAGATGGCTCCAGCACGGGAGGTGGCACGCTTCCTTCAACGGGGGTCGCTTCCGCTCCAGCCGTCGCGGGTTCCGTTTCTGCGGCTTCTTTCGCTCCTTCTTCAACTGAAGTCGTCTCAGCCAATGGAGGTGTTTTTGTGTCTGGCGGTGGAACGGATGCCGTTGGCTTAGGTGGGGGATTCCTCTTACTCTGCTTGCTCCCCGCGATGATAAAAACCGCATTCTCCTCCACGCCCAGCTCTGCCATTGTCTGTGCATTGCCAACAACAGCACCCTTGTGGCACAAATGCAAACTATTCATATTGTACTCACCCTCCAGAAGCCTTTTAAGGGCCTCCACATTCGTATCAGGTGTTACTTCCTGCACCTGTTCCTTTCCCATAAGGCTCCGCAGGATAATCTTCATCGTTTCCCTAGCACCGCACCTGTTTGATGTCGCAGTGACCAATGGAGTTGCTTCTTTCAGATCTTCTTAAAAAGAAGTAAGGGGGGAGGGGAGAGAGAGGAGAAAGGAATAATAAAAGAAAAGGGAAAGAAGCACGAAAAAAAAGGCAGATTATTCTTTGTCTTTCAAGGCGCGAATCTCCTCACCCTTGACGTGAAAGGCACACACCCCATTGGCCAGAGTTGCAGCACCTCGACTCTGTCGAAAATAAGTCTCCAGAGAAGGTAGATATCACACGGCACACATGGCCGTCAACTGTACATCAAGACCAAAAAAAAAAACAAATGTATATATATATACACGTCGAGAGAAGCTCGACAGCATCCCATTCGCTTCTCACTAGGTTCAAAAGCGCATCGGTGGCCCTTTGGGCGGCTTTGGGGGAATAGTGGGGGCCCTCTGCCGATACAACTCCCAACAGAGTGCATAGTCGGCTGCTGTGAGCCTTGGCACCTTCTTTGTTCGTAGGTGGATGTGTCTTTGCTTCCTCTCGGCCAACTCCTTTCTGCCCGTCACGGCAGGCTGTGAAACCACAGGCAATTCTCTTGGTGGAGAGTCCACGACGACATCAGTGTCGCTGCTATTGTGACGTTCAGCACGAAGAGCCCCAATGCTGATGAGAGACGGAGTCGAAATTGACAACCTTTTCGGCCCCTTCCTTGAGTGAAGCTGTAGTTGCTGCTTCCGCGAGGCCCTAAGGTACGTCTCGTATGCTGGATTGCGTGAATCCGTGCAACTCTTTGCGAGTGAGTCGCAGGCCAGGGCATAGAGGCAAAGCTTGCCGCCGCATTGCACTACTTGGGCCTCTACAAGATAGTGAATAGTATCCTTTGGTTGGGCACCAAGGGAAAAGCCACACAAAACCGTCGTGTTGGTCTCCACCGTGAGCAGCCAACACGCACCTGGATACCGCTGCTGCACGCACGCAGGAATCCGCCGCCTGGAAGACATTATTTTCGTCGCCTCAAAGGAAACCATCTTACCAACATCCGTCCACTGCAACGCGTCCAGTTTAACACTTGCACAAGGACTCTCAGCCGATGCTTCAACTGTCGGTTTTGGAGAACCGGCAGCTTCCTTCTCCAGCGACACACTAACAAACTCTTGTTTCCCAAAAACGTCACAAAGCTCCAAGGTGACACCAAAAGATCGCTCCAGTGCTATGAGCTCTTCTGGGGTTGGAAATAAGTCTCGTTCAAGAATAGTGCGCAGCGACGAACACGCGCACAAGGCATGAAGCTTCGTGTAGCAGCGAATGCAAGCTTCAGAGAGCATTCTTCGCAGTAGATAGCGTTGCTCTGAGACAAGGGAGTCGATGGTTTCTCTACTGCGTATGCGATGAATACGGCCTCCTGTACCACCTGCCTCAGCTTCAGCAGAGTCAAAGACGTCTACTGAACTTTCCGTGTTCCCTTTAAGAGAGCCAGATGACGGCATAGCAAGGCCATCACCCGCAGCAACGACAGAGGCGAGAGACACCTTACCAGAAGTGCAACCTTCACCAACGTTTCTGGGCGCAGACTCATCTGCAGGGTCTATTACCTTTTCAGTCCCCGTTTTCATTGCATCGGACTTCACTATTTTCGGTAGTGTTACAAGTGGTGGAAAAACGGTATAGGCGCGGCCAGGCACAAATAGTTCGGCATTCATCAGCAACTCTAGTTGGGGGTTGTTGCCGGCCACAGCATTCAGTCGCTCAAGAATTTTGTGGACTTCCACTGCCAGACCCTCTACACAAATGATCCGTACGTTGTCGTCCATCACTTCAAAGCCGCTAATGCCAGGTGGTGATACAACTTTAAACGGGGCCTCAAACGCCGATGGGGGAGAAGGTGGACGTGGGGGAGGCACTGACTGAGCCTTGTGGGGTTTGGCGCCTTCCTTCTTCTTTTCATGTACATGTGGGACCTCTGGCTCTGCTGCAGGTAACTCATGCTGATAAATGTTGCTCTCCCCACTTGCCTTCTTCAGTTGAAGAAGCACGGAGATAAACGCCTCTAACACGCTAGGCACCCATGTGGCTGTGTACGGCATTCGTATAATACCACGTGTGAGAAAGTGGCCGTGTGCAGGCCGGCCATCGCTCAAGACATGCGTTGGGGTCGGCAGTGGTATAAAAAAATCCACTCGTAGCGACACTGTTGTCCCTTTTGTGAGGCAGTTGTTATCGCGAGCAATGGTGGTGCGACTCGGCAGAAGACACACCATCTCACTGAACTCCCGCTGCTGGTCTGTGACGGCCGCACGCAGCAGCACCGTCCCGGTGCCCAGGCACATCCTCGCACCCCTAAACACAGACACCTCCATCCCTCGGAAGAAGACGTCCTGGTACACCTCCAAAGGGGAGCGGGCACCCAGAAATTTCACCCGACGAAACGTCACTTTGCCATCGGCCGCCACCTCCAGCTCGGGGGATTGAAGTTTGACGTCACAAAACTGAACCGTCACAAAGAGGGGGTCGTGCTGCACCGCCGTTCCTGGAATATCATGAATGGCGTGAATCTCAATTTTCAGCGGGCGGTACTTATTTAGTTTGGCCGGTGGCAAAAACGGGGTGCCGCAACGAAGCTCAAGAATGCAGTTCTGTAACATGGCCGCCGGTGGCACAGGCACAGCATGCCGCACCGACGATGACGTCAGAAGCTCAATGAGATCAAAGTCCAGCGAGAAGACTTGATCCGCGTCTTCAACTGCAAACAACTCCTCCTCCCTTTTCACACGGTCCTTCTTTACTGCGGGTTTTCCCGGCTTGGTGGCCGCAGCTCCAGCTCCGTCCAGGCTTTCTTGCGGCGATGGCCGGATGTACAGCTGCACCCTGTGCGAGGCGTTGCAGAGCTGCTCCAAAACTGGAGGCGACAGGGTCAGCTTCCGGCGAAGAAAGCAGGCGTTGATTTCCGCGGGTGCACGCTCCGCGTAGTCCAGCGCACCCGCCAGGGTTCTTCGGTCCTCCTGTCCGGCAATACTTGCGACAAAAAGGTGATCTGCCGGCGAATGCTGCTCACAAAACTCCACCGAGGCCCGGGCGCGAAACCACAACTCGAGGATGCGGTCATTCTCGTCATGTATCTCAAGGGGCTCGGCAACGGTGTGTCCCTTCGGCATCTTCGTCCGCCAAGAACAAAAGGGACCTGGAAAACAAAAATAAAGCACGATGGATCACGACGACAACAACAACATGAACAGAGAAACGGAGAAGCAGGAAATAAAAAAAAAAGAGTTTTATATGAGGAAGCAAGCCCCCTCCCTGTTAACAAACAGTACCAAAGCAAGGCATCTATCGTGGCGGCAGCCCCTTTCCCAGGGCACCGCTTGATAAGTTGATGGAGTCAAGTTTGCCATCAACTCTGGAGGCAACGCGATCAATGGACTCCCGCAGGGCCAGAAGGGGACTCGATGCAGGAACACGCCCGGACTGTAAAGGCGTCGTGGTGGTTCGACGTTTCGGCAATACCAGACAATTAAATCCGTCCTCCCCATTCATTGGATCTAGGGTGTACTCCACGAGTCGCTTCAAATCCTCCGCATTCCGAATCCCTTTGAGTTCCCGCATTTTCTTCATTGCCCCTGTTTCCTGAGAGCCCGGCATGGTTGCTCCGTGTTCTGCCAACTCTGTTTGACTGAACGCGTCTCGCACTTCTCGCTGCCGATGCGGCTTCTGAGCAGCAACAGAAAGAAGCTTCGACAAGTCTTGTTGCGCCGCCTCTGCGCTCTTTTGCCAGTCCCACAGGTGCCCCTTTAGGCGCCGCAACCTATTCGGACTGCAGCCCTTCGAAGTGGAGGAGGAAGCAGCTTCGCACACGCCTGCGGATTTCGCATGGCAAATAGACGCCGCCATTGTGAACAGTCTTTCGGCCAGGTGATACTCCCCATGACGAAATAAACTTGAGCCCAGCTCAGCAAGATCAGATACACTAATGGCATTCATGATGGTGGATTCTTTTTTAAGTTCTTGATTTGCCTCAACAACCTCCACTGCCTTCCTGTGAAACCGAAGGACATCCTCGGTTGTCGGTGACAAATTGGCTGCCTTGACATAAAGTGGAATGAGGCTCATATTATCTACTCCCAAGGCACGCTCCCGTGAGCGTATTTCAGCCTTTAGGCGCCCCAGTTCTCCCATAACGATACTGTCGCTCGCGTCCACACGGTCGCCCGTGTAGCGCACGCCCAGCTTGTCCGCCACATGCTTCAGCAGCTTCACCGTAAATGCATCTCTCGAGTTGGTCTCATTAGGTTCCTGCTGTCCATCCCTTGGCTGCGCAGACGCCATAAAGAGGCAATGTGACAGGGCCCACCTGCGTGACTGCTAGTCTGCCCCCCTCGTCACGATAGGCGGGGAGGATCTTGTATCCACCAAGTGTGCATCATGAATACGTTGCCCGAGGGTTGTCGCTCGGCCAACCAGAAGAACAAAAACGGAAGGAATAAACGAGCAACCGAACACACATTCCACACATGGCGACTAAAGGTGACAACAGTCGATGCAGCGCGAAGACAAACAGACGCACACTGCATGCACAAATTTCACATCTCTTAACCACGTGTTGATTACGAAGCGGCTTGTCCTTGGCTCTCCATAGCCGCCCAAGGAACCCGCAGCGAGGCAAATCCTACCGGCGTGGATGGGTGGGTTGACAGGAGGGGAGGGAAAAAAAAAAGAAGACAAGTGCCTACCTCCCAGGGCGCAAAGAGTGCCTAGACATCGTTCACCAAGACAAATTCAAGGAAGGCGACATCAACGTAGTTCCAATTAGAGAAAGTAATCGACAAGTCCTCATACACCCAAGTTAATTTCCCTTCAGTTCCTAAAATCGGCGCCAAACACTCTCGCCAACCCATGCCAAAGAAAAGTTATAAGAACAGTGACAATACTAATTATCGGAAGGCCAAAGCTTAAACGCGCGACCACTATTCATTCGAAACCTACTTATGCTTACTAACAAGAACATATGTAAATAATATTACATCCTCTTGTATCTCATTTGCGGCTCTTCTTCCTTCGCATTATAGCATTTATTCTTCTGCCTCGCCAGAACCCATCATTGTACCAGTAATTTTAGATGCAACCGTAATGTATCCCGCCGGGTGCAAGAGATTTTCGTTGTTGTTGTCTGTTTGTTTGTTTTTCTGGTTAGCTCAGGGAGCAACAGAGCCGTAGGCTACCTGTGGTTCCGCCGGCAAGCGCTTACTACGCTCTCTTGAACAGATCCACATCCCCACCAGCCACAGGATGAGAATTATAAAAACAACAACAGCTGCCAAGCGAAGAAAGGGTAGTGAGCGCCTTACATCGAGCCCCATGAACGAGTGCACGTCTGGCTCGTAGTCCAAGAAATTCATGGTGGACTCCATCAGCTGAACGTGCATTGTAGTGTCATCGATCTCCAGCGCAGCCACATGACCAGGATCGCCCTTCTTCCAGCGACTCAAACCGAAATCAATTGCAAGCAAGCGTCCATCACACAGACGCCAGTCCGAAAAATCCTGTGCGTTATGCGGCACATGACCCACCACCACCGATTTTATTCCAGGGAACTTCTTCGTTAAGATTTTCTTTAGTTCGGGGCATCGGACATAATAAATGGAACGGACAAGTATGGGATTTGCAACTTCTTGGGCCCTCTTCTCATTAAGGTTCAGTGCCGTCTTTCCCATGGGGGTCTTATTATTATGGACCAGTGCGTCACGCATAGCTGCATTGAACTCATGCACCGCCTTAATCCCATTGATCATGTTCCCTGTGGCGGTTGAAAACCCCCCATGCATGAACATAAACTCCTTGTGGTGATAGATGGCTTTTCGCGTGCGAAGATACATCCCCAGTGCAGTTCTGTTGGAGAGCATCTCCGCGCGCCCAAGCTTACCGCCTGAGTGTGCTAGGCTTGCTGGGTCCACGGCCTTGTAGTCTCCAAGCAGGTTTCGAATCTCATGATTACCAAGAAGCTGAATAACGTTGCCACCCTCGGCCTGTGCCTCCTTTTCCAGCTTCATGAGCAGCCTCACAATCATGAGGTCGTCCGGGCCAACATCAAGGACGTCGCCAAGCTGCACCAAGTAGGTGTCCTTTCCGATCCAGTGCTGACGCTTATCCACCAAGCCCGCCAGGCTCAAAATGGAAAGCGTCTGATTCAAATCGCCATGGAGGTCACCCACAGCGACGATGCGTCGCCCCGCACAGTGGTTTGCACCGGCAAAGGAAATTAAAAGGACCCACAAGTAGAACAAAGCAAGTGGCATTCCTCTTGAAAGAAAGAAACCAAGGCAAAAAAAAAAAATGTATATGATTTCGAGGAGCAAAGAAATTTAAAGAAAATCAAATAATCAATAAATAAACTTCGAGAGACTAAACGACTTGAAAAGCAGAAATGAAAGAAAAATAATAACAATAAATAAATAAAATGCGCCCGCAGTACATGCACTTGAGCACATTTTCATACATCCACGCACGCAGCAACTAGCACGACACACACGCATGTATATATATATATATGGAATACAATGAAGAAGGGATAGAAAAACGAAACAAATTTTGAAGCAAGTATGCATGTATACATGACCATTGAAAGGAAACTAAAGAATCGATGGATGGAAGGCTCTGAAACTAGAAACTTTCAGGCCTGGCTGTTGTAGTCCGATTGCGCAAGTGCATCCATCTCCACAGACCACATTTCATCGGCCATCAGTTTCCCAGTCACGCAATCAAACCGCATGCCTAGGCAAGGCTCCAATATGACGTCATTAAGTCGACGCACGAGTTGCTCACCAGGCTCAATTACGTACCGCTTGTTCCAGGCATGTAAGAGCACTAAACACACCGCCGATACAACCCCAACAACGGGAGAAGTGTACTCAAGAAGACGGGCAAGAAATCCCTCTGGTGCAATTGCCAAGAGTGGCAACACTACGGTGAAAAGAAAGACAAAGCAGCTCTCCAGCAGAAACACTAACGAGCAAACAGCCTTCAAAAGCTGAATAAAGTGATAAGACCGATCCTGCCTCAGCACAATGTGCTGCAAAGCAACCTCGAATGCCGCCGTCCCTGCCAAGTCACGTTCCTTATTGAGTGTCTTCATTTTTATTTTATTATTATTATTTTTTTTTTGCTTTCCTTCTTCGTATTATCAGTACTCTCAGCCGTCCTCCAAGCCCTCAACCACACACACACTACAATCACCACTCACTACAAAACTGAGCTGAGGAGAATGAAATGAATATCATACTGACAGAAACAGAAGCAAAGAAAAATGGTAAAAAAGGAACAAGGAAGAAACTAGCAGGAAATAAGAATAATAATAATAATATATATATATATATAATCCTTCTCATCGCAATTTAAATGTGTATGGACATGTAGAAGAGGCGGCGGCAACACTCTCAAGTCATTCCCTCTTCCTCTCCGCACGGTAAGAGGTGTGAGAAAGTAAGTCCCTCGGCTATTGTAGTAGATTACATATACAACACGAATGGACAAGAAGTAAAACAGAGCACGCACCACCAATGGAACCAATAACAAGAAAAGGGGAAAAAAAGAAGTAAAAACAAAAAAAGTGGGCGGAACTCCCTTCGTGCATCCACACTATTTTCTCCCGTTGTCTTTGCCCTTTTCTTCGGAGTCCTGTCGCCTTCTCCGCTGCTCCTCTTGGTACCGTCGTCTCTCAATTGCCTCATCCAAAAGCAAACGTGCGTCATCCTCAGCGCGGAGCCGCTCCTCCGCCTCTCGGTGCAAACGGTCCGCTTCGTCTTTTTGCATGCGCTTCACCTTTTCCAAGTTCGCCGTGACTGTTGCCTTCCACGTACCGCGCAACTCCAGTAACTTCTTGAGCTCCTCCTCCTCCTCAGCCTCTTTTTGTGCTTTTATTTGTCGACGCTTCTCCGCCTCCTCCTTTGAGAAGAGTTTTTTCAGGTTACGTCCAATGTAGTCCGCTGGCTTTTTACGGGAAGCGTTCTCCAGCAAAGGGTCACATCCCGAATCTAGTAGAAATGCGATGAGGTTTTCCCACTCTTTTGAATTTGGCCGCTGATAAATAGCCGCAAGGTGAAGAGGCGTGTTCAATTCACCATTTTGAACGTTCACAGCGGCTTTGGCATCCACAAGAAGTTTGAGAATGTTGTAATCGCAGCGAATAGCGCAGAAGTGAACCGGCCGATTGCCTTGGCTATCTGCAAGGTCGCAGGCGGCGCCTTGACGGATCAAGTATTCCACCACCTCTTTTCGGCCCATTTTCACGGCCATCAGAAGAGGCGTGGTGTCGTTAAAGTCCCGTTGATCCACAAAGGCACCGTGTTCCACTAACCACTGCGTCACGCGAACTTCACCATCCGAAGCGCTTTTGTGAAGTGCCGAGCACTTGTTCCTGTCAAGCTCGTTCACCTTTTCAGCGGGGTCAACGCTGCGCTTCAACAAGATTTCCATACATTCGACGCTGCCACACGCAGCTGCCGTGTGAAAGGGCGTGGAAAGCGTTGCGGCCTGCACAGTGTCGTCGGCGCCGTAATCTAAAAGAGCCTCACAACACTCGACATAATTATTTCGAACAGCCTCATGAAGCGGGGTTCGTCCTTGAAAATTGGCCGCATTGACATTTCCTGAAAGCTGAGTAACGGTATACGCCAGCATAGTTGTATTTTTGCCCAACGACAAATGAACCAGCGTATTTCCAGATTCATCAATACACTTGGAGACATTTTCGCTGACAGCTAAAAATTCTCGTCGAAGGCGCACTAAGGTATCCATGTCGCCCCGCACCACGGCCTTTCGAACTGCATCCAAAAGATCCTTGGGCCCCTGTGGACCGCCTATGGAGTTCACCGAGCTCATCCGTCTCCTAAAAAATCAACAAATTCTTTTTTTTGAAGTAAGGATGCGAAAACAATAATGAGAATAAATATCCCTCTCTAACAAGCATGTTCTCCATTAGCTCACCGATGAAAGGGAAAAAAAGAAGCAAGCACAGATACAAACAATCGTTTAATATATATATATATATATATATATATCCAGCGGCCCATCATTATTATATTATTGTGTGTCTTTTCTCGCTGTCTTCTTGAGGAACTGAAGAGAGAGCGGAAGAGAAAGAGCAGATGTTTTTACTCGAGAATTACACCACAATCATGTAACCACTCTTTAGTTACAATGGTTACACCCAGCATCATCGTTGCAGATTCCTTCGTTTCAGAGCGTACGGAGCGTTGCAAAAAGGCAAACGTGACATACTCAGGCGGAGGAAATGTTCGCGCTATAGAACTTGTTGGATGAATATAGGATATCATTGAGCGACCCAAGAGAATATATGGAGCTTTTGTTGTCTTGTTATCTTTGTACTCTACACCATGATCGCGACACTCTTGAATACTGGCTCGCCGAGCAACTTGATCCAGAAGCCCATGAATAAACAACTTCCTTATGGTTATTTCCTGCTCCTTGGAGAGCTTAACCAAACCATGATCATTGAAGTTTGCCTCAGAGTTCATTGTTCCAATATCATTAGCATCCAGTGTGTCATCAACTTGTTCTACAACCGCATCCTGCCTCATTAATGTCTGCAGCTGCCGCTTCAGCTGACGGGCCTCCGAAAGACTTTTCTGCACCAGACAATAGCGATGGCAGTTCCGTGAAGAAGAATCGTTTAAATACACCCCAAAAGCATTTAAAGACGTAATCAGGTCACTTCCAGGGTTTAGCAAAGAGGAAACAAGAGATCGACGCTCATCATCCGGGCTGTTAGGTTCATTTCTCTTCCATTTCAACCGATTTCCTTCACCGGTAAAGACACTGGTTGTGGTTGAGTAAACCGATGTTATCATGACTACCATGGTAAGAATAGAGTCCGGAAGCTTTAGATCCAAGGCCTCCAGAAGTACCCGTGAAAAACGGGGAGGGATTGGATACGCCATCAAACGCTTACCCAGCGTGGTAATGCGTCGCTCACTTTGGGAGTCCAAGGCCCCAATAAGCGTCAAATGTGTTAACGCACGTTTCAAGTCGTTCTCTTTTGGAGGCGAAGGAAATGGAAATGATCCAACGTTATCAATACCCAGGTGTTTCATCAAGAGTACCACTGATTCTAATGATGTTCTCAAAATTTCGGGTGCGCTATGTTTTGGCATAATGTTGGAATACACCGCCGTGCTATATAAACGGTAACAATGCCCAGGTCCCACACGCCCTGCACGCCCACTACGTTGTTCCGCAGAAGCTTGACTTGTCCACTCAACACGAAAACAGCTTGCCCCGGTCGATTCATCTATAGATTTCGTCTTCACACGACCCGTATCCACCACATAACGAATATTTGGAATAGTAATAGATGTTTCAGCCACATTTGTAGCAATAACGCAAAGTCGTTTCCCTGTTGGAGGTTCTTCAAACACTTCTTGTTGCTTTGAAAAATTCATAAGCGCATATAGAGGAAGAATATGCAATGAATTTAACTCCCCATTAACTTCATCCTCCTCAGAGCATTCTTCATCCTCATCACATGTGGCGTCTCTAGGCCTTTTTTTTGCAGCGTATGCATCCCCCTCGTTATCCTGTTTTTCTAGGGCATATTCTTCAACAGCAAGTCCAAATTCGTCCTTTTCAACAGAAGCGGCGGCCGCATCCTCCTCAGAATCGGAATCGCTGTCATCAACATCATCCCCGCCTCGTCTGTGTGGAAGTAAACTATGTTTTGAATACTCCTTTTCGTAGTATTCAATTCGAATTTTGGCGTAATGTTCGCGTAGACGTCCACAGAGGGATTCAATTTCTTCTTGTGTAGAAAGGAAAACAAGAACTCCACCAGGTGGTAATTTCTTGTGTATTTGACAAATTTTTCGAAATGCTTCATCAAGGTAATTTTTTAACTCAGTCCGTTTTGCAAAATGATTTGTTACAGGAAAGCGACGCGCCTCCACGTTGATTACAGGCGGTGGAATAGGAAACAGACGTTGATTTTCCTTAAAATCTGCAACCCTCATCGTAGCAGACATAA
>NW_021704383.1:0-3456 GCF_003719485.1 Trypanosoma conorhini | reverse complement strand
CCCTGCAACACTTCGTTCATGCGCCTCATCCACCACCACAACACTGTATTTTGTTAACAAAAAATCCGATTGAATCTCTTTTAATACAATACCCTCAGTAGCAAACTTCACCTTAAAATTATCGGAAAGATTGTTATCATATCGAACATGATAGCATACCATTCCTCCAAAGGAAGTATTTAATTCTTCAGCTACACGTTTCGCCATTGAAACTGCTGCCACACGCCTGGGTTCTGTAACAAGTATAGCTCCTTCCCTTGCAAAGGCCGAACCCTTTGCATCACCATATCCACACTCCCACAAAAACTGAGGAATTTGGGTCGTTTTCCCACTTCCCGTCTCACCACATATAAGCACGCAGGTCCGAGAGCTATTGTTGATTGCCTCAATAATTACTTGTTCTTCCCGCAAAACGGGAAGCTCTTTCCGAATCTTTTCTATCTCAGGGTTACGACTAACCGAAACATGCACATTTTTGGGAACCGATTTTGCGAGCTCATTGGTTTCTCGATCGATAGTTTCTTGAAGCTTCACATGTATTTTTTCACTTACCGCACGATCTAGTGTCAGCTTGGAGATATAATTCTTTTGTGCAATAAACGACTTCTCCTTCTGCATAGCCTCTTCAGTTTCTCTATTCTGTCTAACGCGTTCCTGCAAGACAGAGAGTGCCTTCCTTCTCTCGTTTTTGGCTTCTTTTTGAAGAGCAATTTCCTTTTTCACAAAGGCCTTGTGTTTTTCTACAGTACCCTTGATCAGAGAGAGCTGTTCCTCTGCCTCTTTTAGCCGTGCAGTCTTCTCCTTTTTAATTTCATATTTTTCCTTCTTTTTTTGTTCGCGAGTTGTTGCTAACACGCGAGGTATTGGTGTTGAAAGCCCCAAATCATCAAACCGAATAGACCTTTTAGGGGGCATAACACCAATCTCTAACTCCTGTTGCGGATAAAAATACATACATTAATACATCCAAGCAAATGCGACAGGAAAGCAAGCAGATAGCAGGAAGAGAAAAGAGAGATCAAAAAAAGAAGAAGACATGAAGAATAGAAAAGAAGAAGAAAATAATAATAATAATAATAATAATAATAACAATAAAAGCAAACCCCTTACAGCACAATAACAACAATAATAGGCTGTAACGTCAGAAGGCATACATATATCTCTCCAATAAGTCAAGCTCATTATTATTATTATTTATTTTTAACTCTTCGTCGTGTTTTCCCCCTCTCTCGATCTTTGTGCTTCTGTGAAATTAATCTTTATTTTCTTTAGAATGACAAATGCGAACATTAATAATGATAATAAAAGGATGATGCGGATAAAACAAAGCAGCACATTAATTATTTCACGTCTACTACGCCAGTAGCTAATTTTTTGGAGTTTTTGCTTTTGGAGAGCCTTCTTCGCAGCTTTCGCAGCTCGCTTTGCTTCCAAATCGTTTGCAGCGGAAGACTTGCCATCCTTCGATATAGACTTCAAATACTGTGCCTTGGCACACAAATGATTAACCTTGTCGCGTCCATCAGGAATATAGATGAGGACCTTTTTGGGTGTTACAGAATCCACAATGTAATACCCCCGGCGTTCAAGCTGAACCGTATCGCCTTTTTGAAGGGTTCGAAGAGCTTCTTCTGCGTAGACATCCTGAGTAAATTTTGTCACTGGAGCAATAAGGTCATCAATCTTCTCTTCAGGATCTGGCTTTTTCTTTGTAAGAAGGTGATCATATTCTGCAAGTTCCATCACCTCCGCATTCGGATTCTCTGGAACCCACGTTAACTTGTACTTCGTCTTCTTTACATCACCTTCAAGATGTAAAACGATATCAGCATCTGTTATCGTCGATGACTCCCCAACAGAGCGCATGTTTTTAATGTATGCATTTCCCCAATCCATCAACGTAATTTCATCGCCTTCCTTAAGAAGAGCAACATCTTCGGTGTCCAGGAAAATAACATCCGATTTAAAATAAGTTTTAGTACCCATTTCCGGAACCTTTTTATGCAGCAGTTTTTCACATTTTTCAAGGTGTTTTTGCCCTTCCACAACACAACGGACTTTCAATGAATTTGATACAACAGTATAACGTGGGACTGAGGGATCAAGAATTTGTGTATTCAAAAACCAGAGCTTTGACCACTCCATAAAATTAACCGTCTTTGACATACCTTGTGCCTGAACAAACTTCCTTAATGCATCCATCTTCAAGCCACGTCGAACCAAGGCACGCACCGTTGGAAATCGAGGATCATCCCATCCGTCCACAACACCGTTTTCCACCAGCTGAGTCAACTTTCTTTTGGACATAACAGTATATTCCATATTCAGTCTTGAAAAATCCTCCACTATTGGTTTTCGTATATTCAACGCATCACAGAACCAGTAATACTGATCATTACGATCGTGATACTCATTGGTTCGCAAAGCGTGCGTTACTCCTTCAACGGAATCAATAATTGGACAAGCAAAATCATATGTCGGATAAATCTTGTATTTTGTTCCTTGTCTGGGATGTGGGGTTTCATTAAATCGATAAATTACGGGATCCCTCATGGCCTTATTTTCATTATCAACCGAAATTTTCGCTCGCAAACAGGTCTCTTGGCCCTCAAGAGTTCCATTTTTCATTTCATTCCACAACCGTTTTGTCTCCTCTATATTTACGTCACGATACCGGGTAGGAACTCCATCAAATCTACATTTCTGCATTTCTTCTCTCGGCGTTTTATCACAGTATGCAAGATTCTTCTCAATAAGCTCTTCGGCCTTTTCATACATAAGATCCATGTAGTCTGACGAAAAAGTCGGACCAATATCCCATGAAACCCCAAGAGATGCTACATCATCTAGAATAGCCTGTTCAAAATGACCCTTTTCCTTCGAAGGATTGGTATCATCGAAGCGAAAAATAAGCTTTCCTTTAAACTTGTCAGCAAGCATACTGTTTATAAGTGCTGCCTTTGCGTGTCCAATGTGGAGGAATCCACTGGCTTCAGGAGGAAAACGAGTAACAACCTTTCCTTCTTCGGCATCTGTTAGGACAAGTTTGTCAGACTCCAGATTTGCATTTAGGGCTGACATTTGGGCGAACCGTGGAAAAAAACGGGTTCCGTTTAGAAGCACTGCTTTCCCCGCAAGAAAATTACCTAGCTGTGGCAAAAATCTGTACATGAAGCTCAAAAGGTGGGTGAAAAAAACCGCACACAACACCACGAAACAGAGCAAAAGAAAAAAAGAGAAACGACATAAGAACAGTGAAAGCAAAAAAAAAAGATAGAGGGACAGTAAAAAAAAAATACAATCAGACTGTTAAATAAGGAAAGAGAATCTATATATAAGTGTAAGTATGTATGCACGCAACTCAAAAAAAAGCCACCGCTTTTGGGGCATTTTCTCTTATAGGCCTTCACTCTGTACAAGCCAAGCAATAAATTAAGAAGTCACATAAAACAAAGC
>NW_021704387.1:7207-22209 GCF_003719485.1 Trypanosoma conorhini | reverse complement strand
CCAGAAATCAATGGGACAGGCACTGTGTCACCCACCCACCCACCCACCCGCGTCGCCTTGCTTTGCCCCGCTTCCCACTCGCTCTGCTTCCCTTCCTCCTTTTTTTTCTTCCACCGTTTTTTAGTTTTTGTTTTGCTCCACTTTCTCGTTGGTGGTAGTGGTGGGGGGCTCTCCCCTCCCTTTAGTCGATATGCTCGCTATGCCAACAGAAATGGCGATCCTCCGCCACCTGCATGGATGCTCGCAGGTTTTTCAGTTGCTCCTTCTGGGAGTCACTGAGTTCCCCCTCCGCAAAAAATGCCTTTGCGGCCGCCCAATTGCGCTCTAAGTGCTCCTCCGACCGACTGCGCACCAGAACGCAAAAACCTTGGCTCAGGCCCCACATGAGTAACACATCGTGCACGGTGTACCCTGGGAAGCGCTCGCGTGCGATGGCGCACAGCACCGGGTTACCCACCAGCTCCGCATGACACTGTGCAAGCGGAGAGTACTGCTGGAGAACGATGTCGCGTGCATGGCAGAAGTCGCGGACGTCTTCCTGCACGCAAAGCGGGTGTAGCTCAATCTGATTTATCACAGGCCTGCTGGGATTGGTGGCGTCAAACAACTGCGCCTCCTCCTCAGCGTTATCGGCCAAGTCGGGAAAGTGACGCGGGGCAAAGTTGGACACGCCCAAGTGCCGTATGACGCCTTCCCTCTGCAGCGCCTGCATCACCTTCCAGCAGCGACGCCGTGCCGCCTTGTGCCCCTCCGCCTCGTGCGGCTTGAGTCCACCGCAGCCGGGCCAATGAATCAAGACACAGTCCGCGTAAGCAATCCGCAGCTTCCGTACACTTTCCCGAATGCCGGTTTCGACCAACTCCTCCGACACCATCGCCTTTGGCGCAATCTTCACCACGACGAACAACTCCTCCCGTGGCACCCCGCTCGCCGCGATGGCGGCCCCAACGTGCTCCTCGTTGTGGTACCCGGCGGCGGTGTCAATGAGACGAAACCCCAGCCGCAGTGCCGCCAGCACGGCGCCGCGACACTCATCCCCGCGGAGCTCGTACGTGCCGACGCCCATGTGGGGGATCCGCACCCCGCCACTTGCCTCCAGGCACGGCAACGCACCCCCTCGCGCCCCGCCCTGCCCTGCCGCCCCCCCACTGACCCGCGCCATGTTTCGCCTCCTCGCTGAAAGTCTCTTGTCGGCCACCGCCGCACCCGCTAAACCCCCCCCCCCCCACTGCTCTACGCACTGCAACGCAGAAAAGAAAAAGAAGCCAAAGCGCGTGCTCGCGCCCACCCGAAGCGCCTTCTCTCTCCCAAATGCACACAACCGAAAAGGAAACGCACCCTACTTCGGCAAACGGCTTTCTTCGCTCCGACACCACCCACAACCAAAAAATAATAATAACATAAACTAACAACAACGACAACAACTAAAAAAAAAAGCAGAAACGCAGCGTTGGCCAAAAAGGAAGAGAAATGAACCGAATCCAATCGTAACGGCGCCCGGAATAGGATGAGTATGGAAGGGGCAGCTGCACTGCAAGACTACCACGCTGTCCGCCCAAAGCCTCCACTATGCTTGCACCTCACAGCACGGAACGCCCCACATGCCCCAAGCCAAACTAACTTTTTTCTCCTCCCCACCACCGCCACCTCCTCCGACTTTCGCAAATTTTATTCGTTCACAGTGCAACCTCAGCTGCCGGGCCGACGTGTACCCATGAGAAAGGCATAGCAACGTTCTCGCAGTGTGGAGGGCGCGAGCCGGAGCTGAAAACACTCACCGTCGACGCGGCAGCCGTCCCATCCACCAAATATAATAATTTTACCTCTAGCGGAGCGAGCGGCGGCATGCGAGCGACGACCCGGCGGCATGCGACTTGACGCCTCCTCCTGCGCCTCCTCCAGCGCTCGATGACCCCGCGAAAGAGCGGCACTCAAGTGACTGAACGCGGAGGGATTCAGATGTGATCCGGCTTCCGTCGTCAAGGCCGCATCTGCGGAGCAGTGCGTGGGGAAGGCGGGATCCGCAGTCAAGCTACGGGAGGCGACACTATTTAACGGGCTCCACTCGCGGGAGCGGAAGTTGTACATGAAGCAGTCGTCAAGGGAGCGCCCCGACGGGAACTTGTCCGCCCCACCAAACACAATCATACAGTGGGACAAGACACACGCAATATGCCCGAAGCGTGGCGGTGGAAGAACTCCGCCCCGCACTTTTACTCGACGCCAGATAAAGGTGGAGAGGCTCAACTCCCAGAGGGCGTTGTCACCGAAGGGGGAAAAGAGGACCCCGCCGAACACGTATAAACTTCTTCCAACTTCTGCATAGCTGCTGGACGCGGCGGTATCGGACGAGTCAACGGCATCACTCGTTGCATGCGCCGACGATGTTGGGTTGGGGTACACCACAGACGAGTGACAGTACCGCGATGCTGGGATCCCCATCAGAGGAAACTGCGAGTCTAGCCCACGCGTCTCCACTTGCCTCCATGCAAATGATTTTTCATCCAGTATCCAGACATCATTGACGGAAACAACACTGTGCCCGCCAAAGAGAATGGCCTTTCCCTCCTCCATCGGCACCAGTGTGTGCGAGCGACGAGCGCTCGGCCACGCGAGGGAGGCAGACTCACGTGTGAGGGATGACGCTGGAGCTGCAGCTACGGGGAGAGAAGAAGAGACAAAACTCCGCAGCACAGGAGAAGGCGCCAGAGTCACCGCCTCCACGCGCTGGAACACCGCCCGAAGTGAACTTGTCAACTCAGCCAGGGGGGCAATGTACAAGTCCCTGAACCAGTCCGTACTATTTGCGCCGCCAAAAATGATGGCATACTTGCCGTTCAGCGTGCAGTAGGCAGAGTGACCAGCCCGACCGCTTGGTGCGTCTCCAACAACCTCCAGCGAAACGGATTCAATCTCCGCATCGGACAGCCTCAGGATCCACGCATCATTTAGGTATTCCCTGTCGTTCGAGACGCCACCAAAAAGCAGCAGCATGTCCTGACGTATCTCAGTAAGGGAGTGGCCGTAGCGCGCGACAGGGCATCGGACAGCTTCATTGCGCTGCTCGGACCCAACGGCATGGCCGCCACCGTGACACCGCGGGTGAGGAGACCGCCTCAGGTGCGTGCACTGTAGCCGGTACTCTGGCGTGGGCACACCGCGGCGGGCGGGGAGGGAGGGAAGGGTCGGAGACGCCTCCGTGAAGGCCTCTTCCACGAGGTCTGCCACCATCCGCCCGCTTCGCGGTGAACCCGCCCCCTCCTCGCGCCTCCGCGTGCCGCCCCCAGAGGCCCAGCCGCCCTAAAAAAGGAGCCTCACCACCCCCCACCCCGCAGGATGTGTTCTTCCCCTCCCCTCCCCCCTGCACAACACCTTTTCCGGTTTGCGTGTGTACTGTTTGTACGCCCTTTCCACCCAAAAACTCTCGCTCTGCCGCCGGCGCGCACGTCTCCGGAGCACTTAACATACGGGAAAAGGCAGAAAAACAGCATCAGCAAAGAGGAAGCAGCTGCTACCCCACATGCACGCCAAACCACTGCGCAGCGCAGTACCCGTGACGGCAACAGCCACACAACTACTGCGAAAAACAGCCGCAGCAAAGAGGTTAACGTCCGGCCAGGACGAAAAGTCGCTGAATTAAGAAAGATATTATTCGCGGCATTGCCAGGAAGTCAAGCGGACAGCAAAGCATATCTTCTCGGCAGCACGGGTGTGGGCCTCAAGCCAAAAAAAAAGGCAGCGGAGAGGCACAGAGTTGCACTGCACCGTCGGCTCCCTCTTCAAAGGCGACGCACCGATCCACCCGTGGCGAAGAAGAAACAAACAAACAAACAAAAAAAAAAAGGCAGCAGACACGCCGAAAGGCGACCCCGCGAGGTGTAGGCCGCCGAAGAGCCGGGAAGAGCAAAACAGAAAAAAAAAAGGACCCCAGGGGGTTCCAAAACGATGAAGTGGAAACAAAGGCACCAAAGAGGAAAGGGAAACGATGACCGTTTCGGGGCGACGCAGGCATCCACACATACAACATTTTTGGCACATGCAGTGATGCGTGTCTACGCCACTCGACGGTCCTATGCGGTGGGCTGACGCTCCTTTTCGTCTTCCGGCATATTGGGGCTTTCGCCCCCCACACAGTTCCCCTCAATGCTGCAGGATGCATTATTGACGTCCTCTTCACCCGCGGCCCCCCGCGCATGCTTCGCCTCAAATAAGTCCTCAATTTCCTCCAGCGTGAGTCCCTTTGTCTCCACCACAAAAAACTGGATAAATACAGCAGCGAAGGCGATGCAGCCGCAAATGACGCTGAAGGTGCCTCCCACCCCAATCGAGCCCATCATGATGGGGAATACCTGCGAGACAAGGGCGTTCGAGCCCCAGTTGCACATCGTTGCCATGGACGCCGCCGTGATGCGCAGGTGGGTTGGAAAGATTTCCCCCATAACAACCCACGGCATTGCCCCGAGGCCTGGGGCGAAGAAGACAAGGTACACGCACAGTAGCGAGAGAAACACCCACCCTCCAATCGCGTACGGCACTTGGTCGCCGAGTGAAAAACCGACCCCCGTCATTGCAATTGTGATTGCGAGGCAGGCGTACGCGCTGATCTGCAACAGCATCCGCCGTCCCCAGCGATCCACGGTGAAAAGGCAGCACATGGTGGAAATGGCATTTATGCCGGCAAGTGGAATAGACAAGATAACTGGAGTCTTGGGATCCTTAAATCCGGCGTCGTACAAAATAACGGAACTGTAGTACATGATGGTGTTGATGCCGGAAATCTGTTGCAGGATGTGCAGCATGCACCCAATGAGCAGACGCCGCCGCATCGCCCGTTTAAAAATGCCGCGGTAATTGGGAGCAAAGTCCTCAGAGTCTTCAGCGTTAGTGACCTCACAGATGTCCACCTCAAACTCCTGTGCCAGCTTCAGTGCCTGTTCCCGATCCCCTTTCACGAGAAGCCAGCGTGGACTTTCCGGTAGAAAGATGAAGAGCCCAGCCAGTTGGATTATTGCCGGCAACGCACCAAGGCCGAGAGCCACGCGCCAGCCGACGTTGATGGATGTAAATTGTACAAGTAGCGCTGTTGCCACTGAGGCGACGCATTGCGCCCCAGTGAGTGAAACACCATTGAACACCACGGTGGCTCCGCGCTCTTTGGCCGAAGTGATCTCTGACAGGTACACAGGGACTGTGACAGAGGACATGCCAATACCAAGTCCCACAACGGCGCGCCCAAGAAACAACATCTCCACGTTCATTGCCGCAGACATGACAATGGATCCAACGATGAAGAGCACATCTGCAATGGCAATGCAGGCGCGGCGGCCGCAGCGCACGGCGAGAAGTCCAGGGATAAACGCACCCACAAAGGCCCCCACAACCGCAATGCTCACAATGAGACCTGCTTTCCAGGAGTGTTCTGAAAAACCAAAGCGATCCTTAATCTGGAAGAGGGCCCCGTTGATGACACTTGTATCATAACCAAAGAGAAACCCGCCAAGGGCGGCAAAGAGTTTTATACTCAGCCGCATCTCAAGCAAAAGGCCTCTGATATCTCTCTTCCTTGCCGCGGTTTTTCTTCTTTTTTTTATCCTTCCTTTCCCCGTTCGACTGCTCTACTGCTCTTTCTTCACCCGCCTTGCTTCTCCGTGGGGGTGGGTACGATTTTGTCTGTGCTTAGTTGTTGTTTTTTTTTTCGTTCTTGGTGTTGTTGCTGCTTCTCGTACCGCCTATGTGTGTGCGTGTTGCTGTACCTTCCGTTTTCCCCTCCTGTTGGAACAAGTTGTGCAACGGTGCCTCGGTTAGTAGCGACCTCAGCCAAACTCGACTGTCTTAGCTGCCCCCGCAGTGATTCCTCCGTTGCGGCGGCAGCCACGCGTTTGCAGGAGAAAAAAAAGAAAAGGAAGGCGCAAAACAGAGGAAAGAAAAGCACAGCATATGCACATGCATATACGTATGCGTGTGTGTGTGTGTGTGTAAGTGGCACCGGGAAACCCCCCCCCCCCCGCAGCCGCAGGAAACAACCACCACAAAAACAGCGGCATCCTCCGCGCGGCGGGGAGGAGATGCGGCCGCGTGGAGCCACACACACACACACACACACACACACGCACACAGACACAGACACACAAACAAACGAGAAACAAAAAACACACACACACACGTTTAAGTCTGGACGTACACACGCGGAGAGAGAGAGAGAGAGAGAGATGTTCTAACAAGAAGAACAACAAATAGTTAAATTAAACACAACCTTCTGAAAAGGTGGAGGCCTGTGCGTGAGTGTGAAGGATGCCGGTGAAAACGGTAACGCACACACACACACGCACGCACAGACGAGGAGAAGAAGAAGAAAACCAATAATAATAATAGTGTAAAGTGTACAACGTCGAAAGTGATAAGGAGGGGGAGGAGGGAGGGGTGAAATCTAAAAGTGTGTCGTGCAGGGGGGAGCGACTCCGCGGAAATCTACCAGGCCGCGGGCGACACCGCCGCCGCCACAACTGGCATCAATCTTGTAGTATCGCAGGGAAGCTGCTGGGCACAGTGTTCCATGGCAAGGCAAGATTTGATGTCCAGTTGGCAACAACGTAGATCGAACGCACTCTCCACCTCTGCCCCGCCTCCTCCTCCGTGGTTACAGATAATTCCTTACTCCCATGCGTGTCTCTCGCGCGCGTGTAAAGGAGGGATGGGGCGGGTTAGTGCTCCACAGGTCTCATGTTCAACGCGACGATGGAACAGAGAGCCATGGATGAGAAACACGGAGAAGCAGGAGGGAAAAACAGTTCTAGCAGTAGGATCAAGATAAAAGGCCCGGGGGGCGTGGCGTCAAGCCACGACAGCCCCGTTGACGTTCTGTTTAATTTCCTTATCAGCCTCTTAAGGAGTTGTGTAGGAGTCTTCACTCATGTCTCCTCGAGGACTATGATGCTGATCTCAGCGGTTTCCGCGCTGTCGTTCAGGCGGTGGACGAGGGATTGCTGGGGCGAGCCAAAAAGCGTCTTCCGCACAAGCGGCGAGTCCGCGTCGTGGTGGCAGGGATGAAATTCGTCATCGAATAACACACGTGGCCCTGTGGGGCAAGCACCACCGCCACCAGCTGTACCGCATGCACCTCCGCCCAGAGCCGTCATTTCAAACAATACGTTGGTCCGCGCGTTCCCCAGCGTTCCGGTAGACGATGGGGTCCATCGCAGCAGCTTACCCTGCGAGGCAACCGTTGTCGGCAGTGCAGCCGCAGCGGCGGTGCTGGTCGTGTTCAGTGAGCCGCCAGGACACTTGATAGAAGTCGCGGGACTGAAACACAGCGCCACAGGAGAGATCGATGGGCATATCATCCTGGGGTTATCGTCCTTGCCCCGCGTACTACTCACCCCTCCAGGTATGGGGGTACACGCAGAGAGAGAGGAGGGGCCTGGCGACGTTGCAGACACCTGATCCACCGCTGCGACGACGAGAGACTTCTACACTCTCATGGTGCGACTTCATACAGGTGGAAGCGGCTCTGGGACTTGAATTGGCGCTGAACGAGGAGGACCACACGCTGCATCGGTGTGCAGAGCACGAGCGATTGACATCCGACCGATTGACGCCACATGTGGCGTGGGCGGAGCAGTCGTCTACCGTCACTACACGCCGCTTGGCGGGTGTGCTGCAAACCGGGCGAAAGGTGAAACAGGCCGCATCGACGGGCCGGCGGCAACGTGGTCGCAGTGGAAACGTCACCTCCGCCTTGTCGCCGTCGGCTCCGTACGTTCTTCGAATGGGATCAAAAAAGGCATGCTTCAATGCCTCGCCTGCGGTTAGGCGCTCCCGCGGGTCAAGGGCAAGAAGCCTCTTTAAAAAGTCGAGCAATGCCACAGACGGCGCAGAGAGACTGTCAAACAACGTCGCCGCACGTATTGCGTCCGGGTAAGAGTGAAAGTCTGTGCCAAGTTTGGCGTAAATCTGATGCAGCACCTGCAGGTCCGACGAGCCGCAGAAGGCCACCGACCCAGTACTCAGCTCAAACAACGTGCAACCCAAAGCCCACATGTCGCAGGCAAAGTAGTCTCCAGCACGACCCATAAGCTGCTCCGGGGATTTGTAGTAGAGGGTCCCACGCCCACCCCAGGCATTGATGCTTTCGTGCATAAAATGTGCGGCACTAAAGTCTCCAAGGGCAGCCTTGACATGCTCCGTCTCGCGGGAGCATGAATTCTGAGATTGCCGTTCCACGTGCTTGCCGTGGGCCTCTGCGCTCGCTGCGGTATTCACCAACAACTTCGCCGCCTCCACCCGCCGAAGGAGGATGTTGCTCGGCTTCACGTCACGGTGGGCGATGCCGCGTTTGTGAATGTGGGCAATCGCAGAGACCACGCTGTAAAGCAAAGGACGCACAACGTCTTCGTTCATAAAGGCTGTGTTGGCCGCACGCAGCTCCCGCGCCACGTCGCTGTCCATGAGCTCCATAGCGAGAAAAGTAACCCGCCTCGGGGATGTGTAACTACTGAGGAGCCTTACAATGTGATGGTGTGGCCCAAGGTACTGCAGGATCGTACCCTCGCAGGGCAGACGGGTAACCGAATGCAACCGCTCGAGCTCACAAGAACTCGTGTCCCTCTCCTCCTCTTCACGCACATCGGCCTCCTCCACCGCGTCCCCGTCGTCTTCCAAGGTGAGGTCGACGTCGTCATGCACGCTCTCCTCGACGTCGTGGCGGCTGTCGCCACGGCGGTGGTCCACGCCCCGCAGAGGGCTGGAGCCATTCTCCTCCCCCTCCTCCTCCTCCTCAGCGCAGCAACCGCCTCCCTCAAACATCGGTGTCGCCGTCCTCGCGGTTGTGGGCGTTGTCGCGCGGTAGGCAGCCGGAGTTCGACGGGGACGATGACGACGCTGCTGGTGGTAGGAGTAGTGATGGTCGGTCTGCGGCACACACCGCAGGGGGATTCTTCCCCATTCCGTCGCCCGCTTCGCAAAGAGGCGCTTCACCGCCGCGAGCTCGCGGGTGGTGTGGTGCCGCGCAAGAAAGACCGCCCCGCTGCCGCCGGAGCCCAACTTCAGCTTGCACACGTCATACTCGAACTCCCCCCGCTCTGCCGCACGGGGCGGGAAGGCCATCTGCGCCGTCCGCGCAGCCGCCAGCTCCTACGACTAGCAGAGTTTCTTCCCCAGCGACGGAACTCTGCCGACCAGAGATCAGATATACGCCACAGCGGACACACACGACACCACCACCCGCTGCGCCAGTCACTAATCGCCCGTGCACAAGCAAAGAGGGAGATAGGGAGAGAGAGAGAGAGAGAGAGAGAGAAGGAAGGAGATTGTGGTTGGGGTAGGAAGAAGATGTCCGTGGGCAGGAAGTGCAAACAGCATGGCATTTCCACTTTAGGGAGGAGAGAGGAGGCGGGGCGTAAAGGAGGAGGATAATCAAAGGTATATATATATATATATATTACTTTTCAAGGAACGTGCGTGTGAGCTGCAGTATAAAAATAAACCGCAATAAAAAAAACAAAAGGCTCCATAAATAGCCACCAGGTAGCAGCCCCTTAGGGAACACTGACGCCCTCGATTGCGAGGCTAGGAAGTACGGCCTGCCCACACTCGTCGTCTAGCTCACTCAACATGAGTTGCATGCACCGCCGAGCGTCTCGAAAGCGGCGCCGCGACAGAAGTGCATCCATGAACATCACGTAACTCTTTTCCGTGGTGCAGTTGGCCGCGATGGAGGCAAACAGCTCCTCACGAAAAAGGTCATTGAGCCCTTGTGCGCCAGCCTGCTGTGTTGGAGGAGGTATTTTGTTCCACTCCGCGAGGGCCTCGCCGTCCAAAAACAGACGACACGTCAGTCGACGCAGCGACGTATTCATGACGTCGTCGTGAACCATCGTCCAGAGTGCAAGCAGTTTGCTACGGGACGGCACACGCAGCTCCACAGCGGGCGGGGAGCCGACCACGTCGGACTCGTACGCGTACCTCCGCAACAGGCTGCGCATGCGCGTGGAGTGGCAGGGCGAGTCCAACGGCACGAGCAGACGCGTCGTGTGGCTCTCGGCGGTCAGCCGCACCATGTCCAGCACCCACCGCGCCGTGTCGCTGTCGTCGCCAAATACCTCGCCAACGAGCTGCCGCACGGTGGCAAAGTGCACCCCACAGTCAAGGGCGGCGGCACAGGTGGGGACGCAGTGGGCGGGGGTCAGGAGGCCGGCGGCGGCGGCCACGCGCAGCACGGCGAGCGACCGGTGGCCCATCCACGCCTCCCTGCGCCCCCCCACACCCGTGCGCATCGTGCGGCAGACGACCGTCACCGCATCCTCCAGGGCCAGGGGGTGGTGCTTGAACACCGCCGCCAGGGCGGGGCTGTCCACGGAGAGGTGATTCCACACCAATCGCGCCGCTTCCTCGTCGTGACCCACGCGCCGCAGCCGTCGCAGCAGCGGCACGCAGCAGCGGACAAAGGGAACATAGACCTGAAAACTACGAAACGTCAGCGCCGAGGCGCAAAACACCATCAGCGGCGACAGGTTTAAGCGGTACAAAAGACGCGGATGCCGCAGTAGCGCACAACTCCACATTCGTCGTGACAGGGACCGCGAGGAACGGAGTTGTGCAACTAAAAACTTCCGAAGCAGGCGCTGTTCATTCGTTAGCTCGGAAGCGCGCCTCTCGCGACGGCCATGGGCCACAGCAGGTGCCTCCACGGGGCCACAAAGAACGTCTACCAGCGTCGCCACCTGACACGCCTGCTGTAGCAGGGGCGAGTGCGGCAGGACAAGCTGCTTCACATCTCGCCAGAGTTCCCCTGACGGGCTAATTCCCTTCTTGTACAGACGTCGAACCTCACTGCGCGGCATGGAAAGAATCTCTGCAGGGTCGCATTGCGTGGGATGGACAAACCCGGTGTGAAAGGCCGGGCCAATCTGCTGCAAGAGGCTCTCGTCGTAGGAAGGGCTAGACTGAATCACCTGTACAAAGTCGTCTTGAAGCATAAATGGAATAAGACACTGGACCTGGGCACCTCGCGGGGCGGTTGCTGCCGCAGTTGCATTGATCCACGTCAGCTTCTCAAACACGGGGACGACACTCTCATCTTGCATGACAAGTTCATGAACGGCTTCTACTAGTAACAGCCGCGTGCGTTGCATGCCGAGCTCTGAAAGCAGCGGATAGCTATCCTTTGCTGCAGCACACACAGAGGTTTCATAGGACGGCGCACGGGCCTGGGGACGGTGTTGATGCCGCGGCAACTGCCTTTGCTCCGTCAACGATTGATGCAGCACCGACACAACCGTTCGCAACGTCTCCACGTCCCCAATGGTGCCTAACGTCTTCAGTGTCCTGCGCATTCGAGCGGTTGCCCGTATCCTTGATCGCGTTTTTGCCCTCGCCACCGGACGCTGCCAGGACTGCATCACCTCCACCCCTCGTGCCGTCTGCCCCGCCTCAACAAGAATTGCCACACACTGTGCGGCGAGTGAGAGGGGAAGGTGGTGCATCTCCCACGCTGGGTCGCGCTGCGCGCCGGACCGCGAGAACTTGATGACCGCCAGCGCACTACTCCACGTGTCGCTAACTCCGTGAAGCGCGGCCGTTGACGGCCCTACTTCTCGTGTCGCCAGTGCGTGTTGCTGCTGCTGGTTGTGTTGCAGTCCGTCCCTACTTACCGCCGGCGCAAGGCGGCCTGCCACAGCGATGCTTGGGGACCGCGACGTCGGCGGGGAGTGGCCCACGGCGGCCCGAGCACACACCTTCTCTAGCGCCTTGAGCCAACTCATAACTCGCGGGCCGTCAAGCCTCCCTCACCGGGCCTCCCAGCGCGTGCGGGTGTACGTCCAGCTACCAGCCAACTTCAGCTCCCTTTGAGGTGGCCCGGCAGGATGCGAGAGGGAAAGAAAGCAGGTGAGCGGACGGGAATCTCAACGCACGGAGAGGGTGGGAGCTCAACGCAGCAGCGCCGAGGAGGCGGTCGGACACACGCAAACAGCCCGTGACCTGCACACAAACAGTTTACAAATGCGTATGGAAGCGGCGGTAAATTTCTCTCTATCTCAGCAGCTCTAAAAAAAAACAAAAACACGCACGCGCGCAGGAAACGTCCACTGCGGAGCCACACACACACACACACATCGAGGAACGCACATTAAAAATCGAAACTACCAGGGCAACAGCGACATCAAAGCAAAAACGAAAAGAAAAAAAAGGAAGGAAAAAAAAAGAGCTACACAACAAAAGCAAATAAAAATAAACAAAAAAAAGACACTTCGTATCCCCCTAGTCGCCCCAGGGAGGATAAGAATATGTTCTCCGCAAGTTTGGCGGGCTGCACAAAGGCAACAACGCTTCAAAACGGCTCGCACTGGATGTATTCTCCGCAATCGGTGTTGATGGCAGATTCTGCGACAGGCGGGGCAAAACTGAAGCGTCCGAGTTGGTACCTTCAGGCTCACTGTAGAGAGAGCCAGATGACTCGATGTTCATTTCCTCAGCCTCCATTAAAGGCGACGCAAAAGCTGCCGGAGCCTTTCTGCCAACTCCTGCAAACGGGGCAACACAGGAACCCAGAGACGTGGCTTCTTCCAGATGCAGAGAGGCGACTTGGGTGGAATCGCCCGTCACCGTTGCTCTCCGCCTCGCAACATTCGACATAGGCTTGGAGAATCTGGCTTCAGAATACGACGCACGTCTCGTCAAAGTCCTCTCGCCTCTTTTTTTTGCTGGTGTCATGGTTTTTGCTAGGTTGTCTTCCACGCTGCTTGCGGGGCTCGACGGAGCAATAAAGTGGGCACCCTCCTTACTTGCAGCCCTCCACACCACCGGCCCGGATGACGAGTACATGCGCTCGCAGTTGCCAGCGGCCAAGGAGGCGTCCCTATCCTCTTCCTTCAAGTATTCCTTTGCAACGGCGCCATCCTCCTCCGCATCCGCGTTGTCGAGTTCCTGCGTCGAGGAGTACGTAGACAGCGTCTCTAGTTTCCCAAACCGGACTAAAACCTGTTCTTCGTTCATGTCCTCGGTCTGTGGGGCATGCAATGAAGCGTAGAATACACTCTTGGTTTCTTCCTCTTCGGCGTTGGTCTGCACCTCCTCCCTCACCACGCCCTTTTGCGTACTATCGTCATCAATATGCGGGCTTGCGTCCGCAACCACTCTGTGCCCTTCCACGGCCTTTATTTGTGTCACCTGGGAGATGCTCCCCTGAGACGCCTGAGGCGCAAGTGGTGCGTTGCCTCGCTCTTCCCTCTGTTTACCATCGCTGGTGTGCAAAGTGGGGTCGGTTGGAGGGCCACTGTGCCCTGGAAGACAGACGCCACTCCCAGTTGCCAGGTAGAGAACCCCATGCTTGTCGTGCAACAACGGTAAAGGCGCAGCTGTGGGTGAATACTCCTCGCGCCCCAGAGACTCCTGCCGCAACGCATCGATGTTCAAAATAGCGGGGGTAGCCATTGTTGCTTCTGAGCCTGTATCCACGTCGGTGCGGGCGCTGGGGTCGTCGAGGCACAGGGGGTACGAGGCTGGTCCCCCAGCCTCAAGCGGAGAGAGCTCTGCCCTCCCAGGCACGCAAGAGCTGGTGTAGCGAGGCTGTTGCGAGATGGAGGGGTGGAGGTACCAGCCCCGCGGTATCACAGACTCAGGGATTTCACCGATGCGTGAAAGATCAGGTAATCGAGCCTTTGGCGGCTCCTCATCGACCAAGCGATGGAGGTATGTGGCTAACTTCCTCGGAACAACCCTGTTACACACCCGCGCTGCACGATTGCACCACCCTGGAAGCCGCAACTTCTGCACCGTGGACAGCAAATCACAGAAGCGCTGCGCAAAGTGGTTGCAGTTGTGATTGAGAATGTGATAATCACCGCTGCGCCACTCATTCTCTAGCCTGTGCAGAATGGTGTCCACCTGCTGCGGGGACCGGGTGGTGACGCCCAAGAAAACTGTGCGGTAGAGAGTGCCAGCGGCCTGCCCTGGGTACACGCAAAACATTCCCGAGGCGTTGGCCGACTCGACGCACTCCCCGTACCCCCACTCGATGCCGTATACGACGACGCCGCAGTGGTAGACGCCCATTCCCACCTTCTTTAGCCGCTTGTTCTGCTCCAGCAAACTATACACGTTTATTTGCACCGCCACCTCCACACACTGCCGCGGAATCGTTGTTGGTGGGGTACACCTCCTCAGGCCCTTCTTCTCCATCACGGCAATTGCCGCCCGCTTGTCGGCCACGGCATCTTCCGCGTTTTGACAGCAGCAGAGCCGCATCTTCTCCCTACGGCGTCAACCCCGCACTATTCTGCCTTTACAAGTGTGTTTGCCCCCCTCTCCCACCTTTCCCCCTCCCCACTCTATTTGTTGCCTTCTAGCCCTCCGCGTCGGGCGCACGCCACCACCGTCTTGTGGCCGCAAGTAGCTGTAGAAAAACACGCCCACGTCGCCGCTCCGCAGCGGCGGCGGAGGGCGGCAAACAACGCACTACGCCAAGAAGGAAAACGGGGGAAAAACAACAACAACAAGATGAATAATAATAACCATAAAAGCGAAAAAAAAAAGGAGGAGGGAGAGAAAGAAGGACGCACATTTTCTCATGACGCAAGACGCCTGCGCCGTATTTCATCGCACCGGAGGCCCCGGCGAGCCACGGAGGGCAGACGTACAAATGTACTGGGGGTTGACGCCTCCGCTCAGCACCACCACCACCACCACCGCCACCGCCGCCGCCAACAACAACAATAGCAACCGAGCTCAGGAGGCCGCTACGATGCGAGGGGATGCACGCCACAGCCACTCTCTCCCAACATCACAGAGAATAAGATAAAAAAAAATGGACGGCGACTGTCAAACGAGAAACCAACAAACGAACAAAAAAGCAACAAAAAAGTACAAGATAATTACAAGAGAGCGACGATAGCACCAAGGCGGTAGCACGCACGAGGCCAACAAAAAATGGGCGTTAGCTCTGTTATTCATAAGCGCCTTCCGCTGTGTGGCCAAGAAGGGTCCAAAATAAGTGCGTAAATGGGGGA
>NW_021704387.1:0-7182 GCF_003719485.1 Trypanosoma conorhini | reverse complement strand
GTCTTGGTTGCAGACAGCACTCACTTGTAGCTCTGATGTTAGTTTCCCAGTGCACCTTCGCTGCTAGGAATCTTCTCGTAGGATAAATCTGGCGTTAATACTGGGGTCAAGTCCAGCTCATCGCCCTCGTCTTGCTGCAAGCCGGAGGAGGGCGGAAGCGTTGTATTTAAATCATCTACAGGCAACGTTGCCGGTGGCGGCTCGCCCGCGCCTGTGCAATTCAGAGGGAGAGATGTATCTCCCTCGCAGCGCTCTCTGAGCTCCGCATTTTCCTGCTCAAGAGCAAAGACCTTCTCCTTGAGGCGGGCAACGATTTCATAGAACAGGACACGCTCCCGCTCAAACACGGCGTTGCAGCCCACGCAAATATGGTGCAAGTTATTTTTGCG
Source organism: Trypanosoma conorhini (assembly GCF_003719485.1). Classification (NCBI taxonomy): domain Eukaryota; phylum Euglenozoa; class Kinetoplastea; order Trypanosomatida; family Trypanosomatidae; genus Trypanosoma; species Trypanosoma conorhini. Next base: position 6,793 of record NW_021704387.1, on the reverse strand, counting down.
ATCTTCCTTTGCCAAAGCATTCTCGCCATCGAGTAAATTGTTGTCCTTAGGAGCAAAGGGGGAGCTCTCCCTTCCCGCCGCGGCGGTGCTGACGAGACGGCCGTTCTCCCGTGCATGCAGGGACAGCAGCGTTGGAGAGGTGTCTCGCGGCGTTGGCCGCACACGCAGCACCAGAGGAGAGGGCGTTTGGTCGTGTGAGGCGGCTGAGGCGGTTTTATTCCTTGCCTTCGGCGAGCGCGACGCGGTGGGGCGGGAGCGAGGTCGCGATGGGGGGCGCGCTGCGGGACGCCTCTCGCCGGACGGCGACCGCTGCGCCTGCGACCCACAGGCCTGCAGAGCACCTGTTGAGGATCGCAGAAAGCATGCGAGCGAGGAGGCACGGGGCCTACTTGCCCTCTCTATACTGGTGGAGCGCGATGCCCACCGGCTGAAGCTGGCGCTGCTGGAGCTACGAATGGGCAGAAAACTATCCGCGTCACTTCGCCTGCGCGCAGTCAGCGAGGTTGCGTGCAGAGGCGGCGGCGCCAGCGACAGGGAGCGGCTCAGAGGGGAGGGTTTACGCAGTGATGCTTGCCGCAAGCACTTCACCAGCCCCGCAAGTGGGACGCCAAACAATTTCGCCAGCATGTCTCTGTGCCCTATGCGAACCATTTCCACCGCCACGGGTTCCTTCTTGTAATTGACCTTCCACGAGCCCTCCCGCGTTGCCGCGGTGCCGCCCTTCACGGGAAGAAAGAGGACGCGGAACAGCGACGTAAACTCATCGGCCTCCTCTATCGTTCGCAACTCCATCTCATCCGGGCTCACCTCACGCTGCAGGACGTTGTCAAAGACGACGAGCGGGTGATACACAAAGGCCCTCGTCGTGGCAATGCCGGGTTCATGAACCTCCTTCACCGTCCGACTCCCATTCGCCATGATGCGGTACTCACTTTTGAACAGCTTCCCGTTCACCTCAAGCTTAGCCACGGTCGGCAAAAAAACCTCGCTGTCAAGGCGAATGCTGAACGGCCCCTCATTCAGAAGGACGTACACCGCCGACGACCCCGCCACTTTGTACATTGGGCAGAAGAAGTCGTCCTGGATGAAGCGAACCTTGCACAGCGTGCCCACGTGGTCGACGCTGTGCGCCGCAGGCGCTCTTCCTGCTCCGTACCCCCTGCCTCCAGCGTCGCTGACCTCCTGGGCCGCGCCGGTGTGCCCGGCGGGGATGCCACTGCGCGCAAACGGGTCCATGCGAAGACAGCCGAGGGCGCCGGGGAGCACGCAAAGCTAACAGGCAGTAATGTGCCTCTCCACGAGTACAACTCTATCAAGTATCAAGTGGTCGACGCGCGCCGCAAGTCACGGCAGCGTCAAGACAACGCGAGTAGAGTATTCCGCGCGGCACAGAGAAAGAGTGAGGGAGAAGAAGATGCAAAGTGGCCGACAGGCAGCAGAAAAGCAGACATATACACGCACGCACGCACGCACACACACACACACAAAGAGCAAAAAAGTGGAGAGGGAGAGAAATGGAGGGAAAAAAATCCCTGCGAACATGCGCAAGTGTGTGTGGAGGAAGACTTCAATCGTGTCTCAACACATCAGCATGTGTGGAGGCAGCGGGGGAGCCTCGGAAAAACAGGGAAACCGACGTATGAAAAAGGTCAAACTCCATCGCGACCAACGAAAAGGACAACAACAGGAAAAAAATCCTCACGCAGAAATGAAGAGGAGGAGGAGGAGGAGGAACACAACACACACGGAAGCATATATGAACAATTGCGGGAGAGAGGAAGGAGAAGTAATTTAGAAAAAACTAAACAGAAGGAGGAATACACAGAGGATCCACGGCTACCCCTGATGAAGAAACGCATATCCATTCGCATCAGACACGTCGTTGCTGCATTTATCTACGTATTTCCAAGCACCTCCTTCTTTCGTCCCCCTCTCGCTCTCTCTTTCTCTTGCCGGCAATCACTTCTTCTCTCAAGCACCGCAGCGGGGCGGCAAAAGAACTTGCAACTCCAATCATACATATACATAAATGTGTGTACGTATGCACGAAAAACGCCTGCCCCATCGACATTGCGGACGGTGCCTTCGCCTGACTCCCTCGCCCCCTCCCCACCCTTTGTTTTTTTTTTCTGTTACTCTTCTCTCCTCTTCCTCCTCAGCGTCGTGGTTTCTTCTCTCTTCACGTTCCATCCTTCAACGACGTTTCTTTTTCTTCTTCTTCTACCTCATCCCTTTGGATCCTGTGGTGGTGATTGTGGTGGGCGCCTTACTTCTCTGCCTTGCGAGTGTGCTTCTGCTGTGGCCGTTGATTTCCCCGCTTTCAGAGGCTAGTGCTTGTGCCGTGTCACACTCGCTTCTTCGCCGGCTATTTCCTTAAGTTTGTTCTCTGCCGCCTACTCTCCCTCTCGCCCCTCCTCCGGCCCACGGCTTGTGTGCGGCACCTCTGCAACTACCCCTCCGCCCACGCACACACCCTCTTGCGCTCCTTCTCTTTCGCTACATCTCAACACCAACTCGTTACCCCCTTTTGGCTCTGTCGCTTTCGTCGTTGCGATTTCCTCACGCCCACACGGCACCTTCCCTATTTTTCGCCCTTTCTCTTGCCGTTTTACGCCTTTGCGTCCACAAAGCATACAAGCACACTCAGAGACGCAGACACATATAGAGGCATGTGTCTATGCACAGCAAAACGGAGGGGCCGGGGTTTGCTGAACGCAGCTCCTCCTTGTCTCTCCACTCCACTCCACTCCACTCCACTCCCCCCCTCCCCCACAGCGCACCCGCGTTTACATACATATACACACACGCCGAGGTGGTGGTGGAGGCGACGGCGGCGGCGACAGCGGCTAGCGGGAGGAAGCGACTTCATTTATGAACCTTCAACGACGTGGTTAACGTGCTGGAGAGCTCCTCCTCCTCGCGCAGCATGCCAGTAATGCCGTTCAAAAGTCCTAATATTGTCTCCACGTCCTGCTTCTGCCGCATCAGCAACGTCCGCACCCGATTAACGTACTCGTCAACAAAGTCTGAATCCTCAAAGGCCTGAATCGCACGGATCTCCTCCTTGATGCCTGTCATTTTGGTGTCGATGTGCCGGCGGTGGAAGGCGACGAGTTTCTCCTCGGCCCTAGAAATTTCCTCCAGCACGTGCGCATGCACCTTCCGGACCTGCTTTTCCTCACTCTTGGCCAACAGACCAAGCTGAGGGGCGTGTTCCTCCTCCTCCTCGTCTTCCTCGTCGCTGCCGTCTTGCAGGGCGTCAATGTGGTTTTGCACGATGGTCGCAATCTTGGGATCCCGCACCACAATCTCCGACTTTTGCCCGCTTTCCTTCCCAGCCAGAGGCCTATTCACCCGCTGCTTTGGTTGCGGCTTCGCCTGTTCACCGCTGCTGTTGCCATCGTCCTCTACCACGTGCTCACCCTCGTTTGCCAAGAAGTTGTCCACCCACTCCGGCCGCGACTTGATGGGCGGTGGGGCCTCAAACGGCTTCGCCTTCTTCACGGGGCGCCGCTCCGCCTTTTCCACTGGAACCGACTTCGACTCCCCGCCGAGGTCCTTGACGCGCTGCGTGTAGCGGAGTGTGTTGAGGGTGTTGACGCAGTGGGCGGAGGTGGGGGAGATTGTGGCAATCATCGTCGTGCGGCTGTTGCCGACGAAGGAGTCCCGCAGCACCTCGGTTAAGATGGAGCCGCGAAAAGGAACGTGCGACTTGCCCATGCCAAGCGCCCGAATACACTCCTTCAAGGCGAGAAGCGACTTATTAATATCGGCGCCCTCCATGCGTGTCTTGCGATCGCAGTCAAACGTGTCGGCACCTCGTTCATTTCCTGCCAAGTCAATAAAGGAGATTCGCCCAATTGTTTTGGCGCGGCGGTTATGCACCTCCCGTATCTCCATTTGCAGCACGGCGTGTGAGCGACTACTTTCACTGTTGGCGCTTGTCTGCCCGGCAGCCCGGTAGGCGCTGCCGCGGGAAATGATGTCGAAGAGACCTTGAATGTCGGTGACCTTGTGCTCGCTTAGGCCACAGATGTTGATCACCTTCTCCGCGTCCTCACGCGCCACGAGGCGCTCCTTGTTGTTGAGCAAGTCAAATATTTTTCGACCGTAAATCTCGTAGAAGGATATGTACACTTCGGCGTTTAGTGGAGCCGCACGTGAGAAGATGTCCTTTGCCGCGATGGCGTACAACCCCGGCTCATGATCGTTGCCAAGCATCGTGTGCGTCTTGCCACTGCCTGTCTGCCCGTAGGCGAAGCAGGTGGCGTTGCCGTGGTTGAAGAGCGTGTCAATGAGTTTGGAGCAGCAGCGCTGGTAGACAAGCGCGTTGTTGGAGTTCTCATCCAGCACCTGGTCGTAGGTAAACTGGTGCCGCTCGGTGTATGGGGTCAGGTCGTACTTCACCTTGGGCTCATTCACCACCAGGTACGGCGACTGTGCGACGACGATGTCCTTGTCCACGTCAGGGGTGGGGCGCTTCCGCACCGCAACGCAGATGCGGCTACTGCTCATCAGGACGGTCTCTGAGAGACGCAGGCGCCGCCTTCTCTCCGCGCTTCAGACCGATACTCCTGCCCGCAGTGCTCTCAGGCCGTGGGTTTATGTGTATGTGTGTATTAGCCGGTGTCGTCTTACAGCTGCGCTGAGCTTCTCGTCGTGGGGACACTACCGCCACCACCAGCAACAAAACAACAACAACAACAACGACAACGAGGGGAAGCGAAGGGTGTCGAGAAGAGGAACAAAAACAAGGCGACCCCCCGCGTGACCGGCGAGTGGCGAGTGCGGGTTTGTTCTTCCCCCGTCATATTTATATAAATCTCTCTCGCTTTTTTTTTCCTCCCTCTCTTCCTCTTTACCGGCAAGTCTGCACTGTGCGGCCCCTGCCGCGGGTTTGCAGTGGCGGCCCACGCCCGGCTGCGCTTGCCAGCCCAAACCCGCTGATAAGCACAGGCACGCAGAGGAATACGGGCAGACATCGCATGGAGGCGCACTGGCGCGAGGCAAGAAAGCAAAGAATAATTACAAGAGAAAAGCAAAGACGGGGAGGCAAAAAAAAAAAGAAAGCGGCATCGACCGAATTCCAAAGCGGTACCGAGAAGGAGGCCGAAGCGGATTAACGGCGGTATCACAGCCGTCTTCCATGAGAGGAAAAAAAGGGGGCATAACAAAAGAAGAACACCACCAAGGAAAGACAAGGATATAATGAGATAAATAAAACGACATGTCGAGTGTTCCCCCCCCCCACACTGACACTGGATATCTATATATATATATATACACGTCAAGGGTTTCACTGCCTCTCCCTTCATTCATTATGTTTTTTTTTCTACTGCCGTTTTTCCTTTTGACTTTGCAGGCCTCACCATTCGTCACGCAGCAGGTCCACCTTTTGTTGTTTGTCTTGTTTTTTTTTCGGTTCTTGTTGTTTTCTTCTTTATCGCTCGCTCCACCCCTCTCTCCCCCACGTTTCTCCCACTCCGTGGGAAATATTGTGTGCGCCGACGTGGATGGATGTACCAGAGGCACGGAGAACGAGGGGAAACAGGGGTGTGTGTAATCAGACAGACGCAGAAGGGTATTGGGTAACGCGCGGGCGCTGGTTTGTTCGAACTGATACATGCATATGTATGCGTGTGCATATGCTGAGGTGTTGTGCGTTGCGCATAAAGAGCTCTCTAGCTGACTACGGCTGACCTGTGCTCTTTTCGGCCACAGCTGCGGAGACAGTAAGGCGGTTCAGCGTCTTCTGAGTAAAGTCCTTCGCGGCGAAGCAGGCGGCGTTGGCGGGGAATGCACGCAGCAGTGCAGGGCCAAGACCACGATAAAAGCCGCGGATACCGCGCTCCTTGAAGATGCCCCGTACTGCACCTGCCAGGGTCAACTGCTCACGACTTGCCTGCACGCGGGTTTTGATGACGTCAAGTGGAACTGCAAAGGACCACATGCCAATACCACCCATTCCTCCGGCAATCAGGGACTCTGGCACCGACGGGGCCCTTGGGTTGCGGCAAATGAGCTGCTTTGTGTACTCATAGGCGCAAAACCAGGCCATGCTCCCTGGCACATCGCGCAGCATCGTCATACTCGTGCCGCGGAAGAATCCACGCAAACCTGCCGTTCTGTAAATGGACGACGCCACGCCGCGCAGGGAGCTGTCACCGCCGCTGTTTAGCGCCGTCTGCTGGCGAATCTTGAGCAACTCAGCGGGCCCGAGTACGAGCGAGCCCAAAATGCCTGTGCTCCCACCGCATATCATGACATCCGTCATTGGCAGCGGCTTGGAGGGGTCAAGCTCCTTTAAGCGGCGAATGATTTTCTCGGTGGAGTCGTAGGCGAGAAAGTAGAGGGCGAACACGACGCCAACGCCGGTCATTGGGGCCATCACACCCTTGTAAAGGGCAAAGGGGCCATTCTTCTTCACTATGCTCGCCGCGCAGCCGAGGGCATTCTTGTGCTTCCCTTGACTGTCTTGCAGCAGCGTCTTGACCGTGTCAAAGGGGTGACCCACCAGCAAGATCCCGACACCGCCCATCCATCCGCTGATGAAGCTAGTCAGCAAGTCCATTTTCCTACACTGCACTTTCCGCTCCGCCGCCTCTACGCGTTTCTGTTGCTGTTGCCGTCGCTATCCCCCTTCCACCAGGCGCAGGCGACGACGAGAAGAGAAGCTAAAAAAAAAAACAAAAAAAACAAACAAAAAAAAGCAAAGAAACGGGATCGGGGATCGGCAAATCGCGCAGCACGGCGACAAGGAGGCATGCCGCGACACGAAGGCCCCTTTCTTCCC
>NW_021704385.1:0-22271 GCF_003719485.1 Trypanosoma conorhini | reverse complement strand
CGATCACCAAAATGCAGAAGCGGTGGGGCTCAGAGATGGCCTTCTGCGGCCCCGTGGCCAGACGCTCAACCAGTCCTTCGCCGGGCATCCCTCACGCCGCCAGACTCGAGTGGTTTCTCCTCCTGCTGAAATGCTGGACGCGCACCGAGTGGCCTGGACTACGCCTGTGTGTGCGCGTGTGCTCCCGTTTGAGACTCGCTTAGTCGGATTTCTTAACACGCAAAACAAACACAACAAGGGGGCAGAAAGAGAACTCCAAGAACGGCACTCACGCACACGCACGACAGGCCACAGCGTGCCGCACAGACGATGGGGCTTCGCCGCGTCCCAGTTCCTCCCCGCGAACTACCCGCCAAGGAGAAGCGTGGAAAGGGGTGCTACTGGGCACGGTTGGAAAGCGCAACAAGCAGCCACACATCAAGGAAGCAACGGAACTCGGGGCCGGCCCCGCACCAACCACCCCCTCGTCGCCGGCAGAAGAAGGGAACGGCATCGAACCAATGCCCTGCCCCACTCCTCACTGCACGGCCGCTTGGCTGCATGTGCCCGCTTGAGCTCCCCACCGCGTGGGACGCGCGACTCCCCCCCCCCACCACCACACAACATACCTACCGCCGCAGCATTAGTACTCCTTGGCATATTTATATCCAGGGGTATACACACACGCAGATACTCGGGCGCAAGTGGAGCGTGCAGGCAGAAAAATAATCACAATGTGGGGGTAGAGACTTCCCTCACGGGTGCGGGGCAGCAACCGCTCCACGGCCGCACGCATCCGCGAGAAGTATTCGCCTGGCGGCGGCCCCCCGCTCCTCCTCTCCGCGGCGGGAAAGGGGAAAGGAATGCGACCGCAGTTCGACCCGGCGGACGCACCTTCGCCCCCCGGACGGGGCCCAGCAACCACCCACACGCCAGCAAAGCGGCTGGCCCGCAGACCAACCCACGACACCTGGGCTCCCACCGTGAGCGCAGAAAGCGGCCGTCGTTAGGGCCACGCGACGCACCATCCGCGCGGAGATGCCCTGTGACCGCACGTGTGCTCAAGGCGTGCCGATTTCGTGGACGTCAAAAATAATACACTAAATACAACTTCTATTTGCCGTGCCAAGGGGCACTGCCCCCTCTTCAAAGGCGTCACCCCGCAACGGGGCAGTGTCCGTGCAGGCACCAATGCGTTGGGGCAAACCCTCGGCGCATGCCGGCAAGGCAAGCAAAACGGCCCGTGCTTCCGCCTGCATGAGAGAAGGGTTGGGGGGCACCGCAGCGGTTCCCCGGCCCACCTCGACTCCTGCAACAGCCGGAAGCGGCAACGCGCAATAACCGTGTGAAACTGCACCTGTGCCGAGGCAAGTCCCCGGAAGCCCACGATTTTTTAAATGTCGTGCATCCAGGCACTTCCAGAGGGGTCCTGCAAGCGACGCAAAGCCACAACCAACAGATGTCTGAGGTAAAAGCAGAACCCAGGATCGCCCGAGGAGGTTCCCTCAGTAGAAAAGCGAGAATGAGTCGGCGCACCGCCTTAAAGAAAAGGAAACTGCGTCATCAAGCGGAATTCCAAAATTTCCGTGGCGCACAGAAACTTCGGGGTGGCAACCTCCGGCCCAGCCACTGTGCAACCCCTCGGCGTTCCCTTTTTTTATGTGTGTGTGCGAGTGTGTGGGAAATCGTCGGACAGCCTGTAGACTCAGTCGGTAGCCCGGTGGAAACACAAAGCTGCGCACGTTTCGTGTAGAGGCGTCGTGGCCAAATAAGTTGATTCTGCTGCAGCGTGCTGGCTGTCCCTGTCACCCTTTGTCAGCCATCGACAGAGAGGCCCATTGCAAACCTGACCGCAGACTCGAGCCGGATGCGGCGGGATCTGCGCATCCAAAAGCAGCGCCGCCCTGAAGCTGATCGTTGGCGTGTTGCCGGGGTTCAACGAGGGCGTGCACCCGCACACCCCAGAAAATGCGCGCAAAAGCCTCCTCAACCCCGTGCGGGTTGCCTGTCCCTGACACCACAACGCTCTGCGCCGCTTTGACCTCCCTGTCACGAAGATGGCCGCCGCCGTCGCGCCAAAACAAGCGGCCGCTGCTTCCCACCTGGCAGGGCGACAGTTGCAGCCAGCGGCCCAAGGAGTCAGGCTCAGTCAGCACTGCGGAAACACCCCCTCATCGAGTCCACTCGCAGCAAACAAAAAAAAAGGCTAGCACTCGCCGCCTTCCAACGTGGCACCTTCAGAAAGAAAAACAAGTTGTAGATGAGGCAAAGATGGGAGCTTAACAAAACGCTGAATCATTGATTTAGCCCAACGTGTCGGACATTGGGTTCGCAAGCTGCTCTCCTAAAAAAAAAAAAATGGAAACTCGAGAGAACATGTGCTTAAAAGGAAGCGCGCACATGCACAAGAATAGTTTATCTTTCTGTAAATGTAGTTCCTTTTTTTTTCTCTTTTTCTTTGGTGAGAAATTTTTCTCACCCTTCAGTTTCTCATCCAAATAAAGGGACTTGTTTACAACTGTAGCCTCGCACATTGTTCTCCTCTCATGGAATGCCAGTGGCGGTACGTGGAGTTGTGTGGGTGCTCTTTGCTGCTGCAGCCGCAGCAGCTCCATAATGCCACTGCTGCACCTCGGTTAGAAGTCTGGTAAACCGTTCCTCCAGATCGGTGTTTTGAAGTCGCCGCTGGGGCAAACTAGAGGCGCGTTCTTCAGCAGGCAACTCAAATGCTACACGATTGCGCCGCAAAGTCACGGCATTGCCGTTGCTATTTGGCCTATGAGAGGTGTTATTTGACAATGGTGGGTTACGCACCTTCCGCACTCGCTCGCGGTTGTGTCCCAGAGCCACAACTGGAGACTGGCCGCCATTCTGGGGCTTGCCGGCATGCACGGCCTCATTTGCCGTGTGAGAACGGCTAAATGGGGCCAGCGCCGTCGCCGCTCTCGCACCATGTGACGCGAGCCTCTTTGCCGGGGCAACTTTGCTGCCGTTGCGGAGGTTCGTCTGCGACGCCGGAGCAATTGATACAGGCTTCTTTGCGACTCCTACAAAAGTGACTCTTTTTCCATTCGCAGAAGACGTCTTATCAAAAGATATTGTTTTTTTTGGGGCTGCGGATCCATTCGTTACCGGTTGACGCAACGATGTTGTGCTGTGTGTGGCAACAAATGGTTCCGGCCCCGACCTTGTCGGCCTCGTGGCCCAGGGGGGAATAGGGCCAACCCTTGAACTAGCACCGCCTGCGTTTCCTTTGCTAAAGGGTGTCCCCTTGGGCTGAAGTTGTAGTCGACGGTGGGCTGGCCGACGCGCTATGGGGTCCTTTTCATTTCCACGCCCCTCCACTAGGCGCTGCAGGCATGCCTCCACGGTCTCCACAGAGGAGAATGCCCGTTGTGAATCAAGCAGAGAGGTTGATGGGGCATGTCCCGTCTTCATCGATCGCTCAAAGAAGGGGATCATGTCAGTCGTAGACAGAGAAGGGAGATTGGCAAACATGAGCGCTAGCTGAGCCGCGTCCATAATGGGTGGAAGACCAGAGGCCAAGGGAATCATGTGCCGTATCACGGAGACGCACACACTAAGCGCCTGCGTGTACTCCTCTTCACGGTTCATGATAGAACGACACTCCTGGTGGTAGTGCGCCGCGAGGCACTCTGCCTCCGTGCAACTTTGTCGCAGCTTCACATTATCCATAAGGAGCTCCAGCAGTGGGTGCTGCTTCTCCCGCAACAGCTCTTGACGAATTCCGGCAATGGTGCGATCCGTCTCATTCATTTTTTCCAAAAGTTCTTCTATTTTCCCACCCTGTGCCGCTGCTTCCACCTCCATCTTTTCAATGGCGAGCCGCAAACCCGCCACACCAACCGGTGCCGCCTTCTCTCCATTGGGGTCGCCAGCGGTCGACTTTCGTCGGGTGGCAAGAAAACGGGCAAGCTTCCACTTGTGCTGCCGAAGTCGAATGTCGAGGTCACTGTTGGCCTCCTGCGCCTCCTGCATCGCCCGATAGAGGGTCTCCTTCGCCACGGAGAACTTTTTCAGCTTCTTTTGCAGTACTGTGTAGGCGTCCGAGCCCTCCCCCCCTCCCAGCGTCATCCGAGTAGATATACGGCGTGAGGTTTGAATCAGACTGGGCGAGGCCTCTTGAGACTCCAGTCGAATGTCGTTTCCCGCTACAAGTGTCGTCGTGGCGGAAAGCGGCGGTTGCTCGTTTTTACAAGGCGTCAAAAGCGGCATCGGGGAGGAAAGATCCACGAAAAATTGCGAATTTTGTCGGCCCACAACGCTGCGGCTCATGGTGGCCGCAGGGCTGCCCCCGCGCAGCCGCAGTAGCTCCTCCCGGGCCTGTGCCAGCTCCAAGCGGAGCTCTTCAATCAGCGCCTCCTGACTTTTGGCCACCTCCTTCGAATCAACACGGAATTCGTGGCGCTTGGCAGAGACCTGAACCTCCTTCGCCTGCATCGCAAAGAGCATCGTGTTGATTGTCTCTTCGTACATCTTACTACTTGGGCTAACGCAGAAGAGCATTAGGGTGCGGCAATTCCCGCCGAGGCAATCCCGCAGTAGCCGTGTCAGCTTGGAGCCTCGGTAGGGAATATAGTTCGTCCGACCGGGGTGCTTCTTGCGATGGGCCAAGGCCTGCACCACAGCGCCAAGCGCAAGAAGAGAGCGGTTGATGTTTCCGCCCTCCTGTAGACGAACTCCGCTGTTACTCGTGCCAGCAGCCCTTTCTGAACCCGCCAAGTCGCAGAAGCGAATACGACCCACGGTGCCCAGCGACGCATCCACAGTGTCCTTCACCTCCACTTCCAATGTAAGAATCGCGTGTGAACGGCTGGACTGAACATTGACGTTGGTAGACGCAACAAATCTATTTGCGTGACCACGCTCCACAAACTTGGCGAAGTCCTCCGCGTTCTGGGGGGTAACGTGTGTGAGGCCCTTCACGCTAAGACTCTCAAGGTTCACACCACTCTTCTCCCCGTCGTGGGCGCCGTCTTCCTGACCAAAGTCCTGCACCTTCAGCGGAGTCCGTTTTCCACGCGGGCTCGACGGCACCAGCAGGTCAAAGACCTCCTCATTGTAGACTTCCAGGAACGTGCAACGTACCGTGACCACCTTCTGTTCCTCGGCCTCTAGTCGCTCCTTCTCCTCGAGAATGTCCCGCACGCCCTGGTATATCACCCCTGGCACACTCATGCTGCCGCCAAACATGGTGTGCGTCTTCCCCGAACCGGTTGCACCGTAGGCGAGAATAGAGCCATTGATGCCGTCAAATACGCCGGCCACAATGTTACTGCAGGCGTCGTAGACCTCGAGCTGTGTGCTGTGTGGGTGAAACACCTCGTCGACCCTGAAATGCTGCGGCCGAGGCTGGGCATGACGGGCACCAAAGTAGCGCGTCGGCGAGTGCATCGGGACGCCGTGGACAACAATTCCATCCTTGAGGCACTGCAGGATGTTCTTCACGGAGGGGTCCGCGTGCTCCACCGTGGACAAGGGGCGCACGCGCACCATGACGCCAACCGCGCTCCGTTCCATTTGCGCCGGCGCTTTGGCTGCGTCGCCCTCCCCTCCGCTCCCGCCCATGTCGTCGGCAACCGGCGCTGCCAGCTCACTCTCGGAAGCCATCCCCCGCCCCGGCCCGGCGGTGTCAGCGATGCGCTGCCCTCTTCTGTTTCGTCTTCAGTTCCTCCTCCTTGACGTCCCCGTTCAGCCTCCGCCCCCTCCCCTTCCTGCTGTCCTGCGGCCGGTGAGGATCTACGTAGTGGCCCCCGTCGAAATAACCTCACTGCCCACTTCGGAGGAGTACTTCTGCAGCTGCCGTCCAAGGCACGGGGAGCAACGAGCACGGGCGAGGCATGCAAAAGAGAAAAAAAAAACCGAGTGTAAGCAGGCAACAACAACAATGCGATGGGGAGGGAAGACTACACGCTGCGGGGCAACACTGCAACCCCCATCGCAGAGGAGGAGGAGGCGGCACCAGACTCTTCCAGGCGGGAAGACACACAGTGAGAGCGCCCATGCAAAAAAAAAAATGATAAAAAAAGATGTCCAGGCATGTCCAGGCGAATTTTTTTTTATTCCATTTTCATTTTCATTTTTCCTGCGTGAGTGTGGTTTCCTTCCTCATTACTTGCTCTTGTAAGCTGCCCGCATTAAAAGCGCAACTACACACACACACACACACACACACACACACACACACAGGGACGCCTACCTCGAGACTCTTGGCTTCAGAGCGTGGGCACTCGTCTCTTCTTCTTGCATGCGATTGATGCGCCGAGTGATCTCACGCAGCTCTTCTTGCTGCTCTCGATAATGCTCTTGTGACACCATAGCATTCTTGGCAAATTCTGCGTCACGGGGAACGCTAAGAACGGCGAAGTTATTCTTGCTCACCACGTTTCCTGACGCAACCGCCGCAGTGGAAGGAGTCATAGCGGTGGCAGCAGCCGCAGCAGCAGCAGCAGCCACGCCCGCGCCCCCTGCCTTTCCAGTAGCCGAACTGTTAAGCGGAGGGCGCCGCAGCAGCGTGAAACACACCGCCTGCGCCGGTTCCTCTTCCTGCGTTTCAGCTGCAGACGTTAGGCGAGTATTTTGCACGCAGTGACGCTGGTGCTGGCGATGCATTCGCATGCCCATCGCCAGGTCCTGCTCCATGAGACGTTCCGCAGCCATGCCCCGCGCTACCGCGGCGGCGGCGGCGGCGGCGGCATTTCCCATGGCCTCTCTGGGGTTTTCCGACATGAGGTTGCACAGCTGGGCGTCAAGATCGGCTTCTTCAAGCCGAAGTCGCAGCGCTTCTGCTGCAGCAAACATATCGCCTTCCTTGACTTCCTCCTCCACATCTTCCTCATCACTTTCGTCGTCGTCCTCTTCCTCCTCTTCCTCTTCCTCTTCCTCTTCCTCTTCCTCTTCCTCTTCCTCGTCCTCCTCCTCGTCGTCGTCGTCGTCGTCCTCGTCGTCTGCGGAGGTTGCCTCCGACAGAGAAGCAGAGGAGGTGGCTGACGTGATGATATCTTCGCCGCTGCTGTCGCTCTCGCTACCGCTCTCGTAGTAGTAGGAGGTAGAACTGCTGATAGTTCCTATACTGCTGCGAGTGCCGCTGGTGGCGGTCTGATGCGCGGAATTTTCATCCTCCTCTGTCTCAGCGCCAGATTCGGTGGAAGCCTCGTCTGCATGCTCCAACTCTTCGGGAAGGAAATCCATCGATGCGGCTATGGCGTCCTCCGTCCCGGCGCCGTGAGTGTCCACAGACTCCGCCGCAGGTGTCAGTGGCTCATTTTGGTCGCCTACGCGAAAGAGGCGAAACGAAGGCCCAGCGGCCTGACAGGCTTTGAAGACCTCATGGGCTTTTTCATACCACGCATTGGCAGGATGCACAGCCTCTTCCGCTACAGCCTTGGCGTATGCCTCGGCATCTGCCAGCGTCTCCGGGAGCCTCAACATCTGCGATGGCGCTCCCTCCTCTTGAGGGCCGCTGGTTTGTGGATCCTCCGCCGTTACTTCCTTCGGCCCCAACTCTTGCGACTGCTCCTGGCCGCAGAGCCGCACCCATGCCTCCCGCTGGGCCGCGTCAGAGCGCATGTTATTGTCAAGCTGCTGCACAAGCTCCTTGAGGCGAAGTTGCAGTTGCAGCGACAGGGGCCCTGAAAGGCTAAACCGGTGGAGAAATAGCAGAGACATGAGCTTTCGCAAGAGCTGATGCAAACTGTCAAGGCGCTCCATGGTCCGCGACGCCCGCGAGCGTCCCCCAGTGAGGCCACCCGCACGTGAGTTGGAGATCCAAGGGAGGAACGGGAGGCACTCCCAAAGCAGAGCAACCGAGCACTGCAGACGGCTGTGGTCGTTGCCGTGAGCTGTGGCACAAGGAAAGTATAGCAACATCAGCTGCAACACGTGGACGACGAGACGGAAAGAAACCAGCCGAAGACGGTAGAGGTTGGCGAGATAAAAACAGTCAACCAGGCGCCACTGCAGCGGACGGTAGGCGAGGCAAAACCCAGAGTTCATCCGGTGATTTATCGCGTCGCCATGGGCGCGTTCTGTGGGCGCGGCGCCGACCTCCAAGTCACGCCGTATGTCCTCCACGATCTCGTGCAAAATACGCTGCACCACCTCGATATAGCTTCCTCGGGCGAGCTCGACCAGGAACTCAGCCAGAAATGGTATGGCGTCCCAACTCACCTTGGGTGCGGCGCGCAGTGCGCGGGTGAGCATGTCCCGACTCTCAACATTGTCCCACGGCATCTTAAGCAGCTCCGTACGCACGAAGTTATACGTCGTCGGGGTAAGGAGTTTTTGCAGCAGATACTGCACATACTTCGCCATTGGGCTCTGCTCTTCCGGAGCAGAACGGCAACTCACAACGCAGGCAGGGGGGGCTGATTGCAACAGAGCAAACGCCTGCGTGATAGTGCGCGAGCACTCCTCGCCGATTTCCTCCTCTGCCACCATGTGCTTAAGTTTGTTAACAAGCTTCTCCGCCGTTCGACGTGTTGCGTGGTTGCGAAGCAAAAAAAGACCCCCGTGCTCCATGACAGCAGCGATGGCTGCGGCACTGCAGGGCTGCTTCAGGTCTTCCATCGCGACGCTCAAAACGCTCAGCACCCGTCCCGGTGGAATAGTTGCAAACTTCATCAACTCACACAAGTACCGCACGGTGGAAGTCCAACGACGCTGCAACACCGCGTCGCTGCATACGCCGCCTGCGATAGCTGCCTCTCTTGTCGTGGTGGAGGCGGCGTTAAACTCCCGTCTCCATTGCGCCTCCAGCCCGCCGCCAAGGTAGCCTCCAACATCAGGAAAGTACTGGTGAAAGATGGCGGCGCAGCGGGCCGTTAACGGAAGTTTTGCAGGGTGCCGGAAGCGCGGAAAGTGGCGCAGCTCCAGCGTCAATAATATCCGGCAGTTTGTAAAGAAGAGTGGAGCCCCAACGACGTTCCCCGGCGACCGACGGAGCGGCCGAAGTGCCTCTCCGGCAAACCGTTCGCACCAGTCATCCATCGCAGCGGCGGTGGTGCAGCGGTCAAGTTCCTCCAGCAGACTCAATACTGCTGCGTAGTCGTCAAACAGGGCCGCGGGGACAGCCAACTTCGCCAGTCGCAGTCGCCGACGCCTCACTAACGTCGCGGCCTCGGGGCGAGTTTGGCACCTGCTGCCCTCCAGTTCGTCGTCGTCGTCGCCGCCACCGTCGCCGTGCAGCAAGTCCTCCTCACTGTCGCCGCCGTCGCCAAGACTCGCGGCCGGCAAAGCCGACACTGACGGCGATGCCGTCGCCCCGCCGCAGCCTCTGCTGTGGCGCGAGAACAAATCCCAGTTCGCCTTCTCGGTAGCCAGCAACGAAAGGAGTGCGCCATCCGCCAATGCCTCGATCTCTGGGACGTACTCGTAAAATGCCCGCTGCTCATCGTTCCCAAAACGATTCACCGTCTCCGCCCCCAGAATGGGGCGAAATTTTTGAGTCACTAAAACCCGCACAGCCTCCACCTCCTCCTTTTGCTCAACAATCGAGAGATCAATGGGCAACGGGGCGAGAAACCCCAGCATGCCAAGCAGGTTATCACACACCACATACAATCTTTCCACGTGCTGCTGAAACAAACGAAAACGTGCCTCCTCCGCGTTCAAACGTACGCTTTTTCCACGGAGTTCGGCCGGGTCATTTAAGGCCAGCCACCACTTCTCCACCTCTGCTTTACGTTGCGTGTAAGCCTTAAGCCCCGTCTTCGCAGTAGCCAAGACGATCCCAGCGAAATGTCTTTTTTCCGCATCATTGGTGTAATTTGCTGCTGGAGGCTTGCGGACCTCGCACAACCTTGTCCAGCTTGCCTCCTCTGCCTGGTGCGCCAGAGCAGTCTCCACCGGTCCCACCACCTTGGTAGTGGCGTTGAACGTCAAGCGAGTCCCCACTGGGCCAAGCAGGAACACTGCCATGCTCTCCTCTTCGGCATTGTCGTCGATTGCCAACGCCCCGCAACGGCCCACGAGCTCACGGAGCCCCTCTGGCCCCTTTTCATCGACCCCCTTTTCCGGCAAAGAGGCATGGCAACGCCGCATTCTCGTTGCCAAGCATCTCGATGCCTACTTCGCGCACCATAAGGACCGTGATCGAGAGAACTGTCGCAACGGCTAGGGAGTTATTTGGCGTTCCCGCCCGCCTCTCCGCAAGTTTTTTCAATAATTTCAAGAGGTTCAAGACTGGCTTAGCGTCCGCAAAGAGTCCCACGAGCCACCACTCACAAAACACCCTGGCGACCAGGCGTAGACGATTAAATTCCTCCACCGGCGACTTGCCCGACGACAGTGGGAGAGGGTTTTTGACTGTGGCAGCAGGGGGCGCTGAAGGCGCCGAAGGTGCTGCCGACGTTGCTGGCGGTGCAGTTCCTTCGCCAGCGGTTAGTGCCGTCGCTGACGCGTATTCCTCGATGCGCTCCACAGCAGCCTTGAGTGCCCCGGCGTCCACAATAATCTCAGCATTCTCCCTCAACTCCTTCTGGACCGAGGGCCAAAACTCCTCGTAGCGCTGGTGTACCTCAGAGCAGACTACAGCTAGCGAATGGGCATCCGCCGGCTTCATCCTTGTCCCTTGACAGAGCGACTGCACGACGCCGTGGGCCGCCTCGGAGAGGAACATACCAAGGCTCACAGTCTCAATCTGCGTCAAAATCGCTTTTTCCGACGCCTCGGCGGAGTAGTTTTTGAATCGCTTCGCTAACGCAGTCGCCTTCTTCACGTCAAACTTTAGCCGTGAGCTCCTTGCCGCAAAAGCGCCACGTTGGGGTGCCGGGCTCAAATTGAGCCTCCGCAGCTCTGCCCGCTCAGCAAGGAGATCTGCGGTGGACGCAGACATTTGCAATGCCCCTCTGGCAGTTCCTAACGGTGCCTCGCCGCCTCTGTGCGGAGCACCCACGCCCTTCGTCGTGAGCTATGTGCGAGAGACCGTATTTGCGACCTTGAAGTGAAAGAGGCGCAGTAGCAGCAGCAGCAGTAACAATTGCAGTAATGATCCGGGCGCCGCCGACCGCAAAAAAAAAAAAACAACAACTAAAACTAAAACACACACACACACACGTTTCTTGTGCGGGTGGAGAGGCAAGCCACACGGCAAGAACGAGGGCGTGCAGGGGTAGCGAAAACAGCACTCCTCCCTCTGTCCCTCATCGCTCCTGTCCCCCTCCACGCACTTGCGCAGAGAGGGAGGAGGAGGAATAAGTAGAAGGGTTATACCGTACTCTCTTGTTTCTTCATGTTGATCATTCCCTTTCTGTCACTCAAAAAACACCAGTCCCTCCCTTTTTTTTTCATCAACTTCTTTTCTGTTTGCCGTACTTTTCTTCTTCCCTCCTTCTTGCCCTTTTCTGTCGACCTCTATCTCGGTTTGCCTCATTACTCTATTTCCTGGAGGAAAAAGCAACAACAACTACTGTAGCCAACCGCTGCTCCTCTGCCTTCTATGGATATCTGTTGGTGGAAAGACGGCAGCAGTAACGTACTGCCGTCCTCCCACCTCCCACACACACACACTCTTCTCGGTCTTGTTTCATCTCCTGTATCAAGTGTCATTTATGCTTGGTGTGCCAGGCCCCTTGCTCTGAGGACCGCTCGCCCACGCACCCCTTGACATGCGCCGCCCCAACTCCCTCTTCGCGTGGATCACTGCGGTGGGGCCCTCTCGTACAGCCGGCGGAGCTGCTCCTTGGCGTACCCCATGACTTCCTCCTCATCCGCGTTCTCCTCTTCGTTGTCGCTGTCGGCGTTGTCCTCGCCGCCGGCCATCATCTCCATTATGCGCCGTTTCACCTCTGGCCAGCGCAGCTTCACGATTTCCTCCTTCGTCATGGCGCCAATGAATGCACCCAACGCCGTATCGACGCGCTGTCGGAGAAGTGGGGGCAAATCCACCTCCGCCTGTGCGGTGAGCTCGGGGTTGGCCTCATCTTCAACGTCCTCTGTCCCAGCGGCACGACGCAAGGAGGCCGCCTTCTCGCCTGCTACGCCACCTTCTGAGGAAGTCGCCGCCGTTGGCGCTCGGAATGGAACGTGCGAGAAAATGTGCACCTTTGCGTCAAGAAAGATGGTACTGAGTGCCTCCGCGGCAGAAGTCGAGGGGACAAAAAAATTTGGCAAAAGAACGCGTCCAGGGTACCGCTTGAGAGCCTCTGCGCTGATCTGCCGCTGCCCCAGGCACTCTTGCATTACTCGGCTGCCCAGGTCGCACAGCAGCCGTGCCGCGTGGAGCTCCTTGTAAAGCACCTCGTCCGACTGCTTGATGCGGGCGAGAAGCTCCACCAGGAAGCTAGCACACTGCGTCCCGTGGCGGAAAAGCTCCTCAAACAAGAGGTGCCAGACCCGCTGGTACGCAACAAAGTGGTTCTCCTGTTCACTGCTGTAGAAGGTGTGGTGGGCCATGAAGAAGACCAAAAAAGGAATGGTGTATTCGAGGAAGCACGTCAGGGCCTCAGGCGAGGACAGTGTCGCGCCGGAGCTTCTCTGCTTCGAGCGAAGGTGGTCACCAACCTGCTGTAGGAGGGCGCGGAGGTAGTAATACCCACTTTTCGTCTCCTCACTAATGACGGTGAGGATCAGAAAAGACACGTAACGCATATCACATTGGTTCTGCATGATATGCGAGGTCATCTTCTTCTGCAGTGAGCGTCGCACAATCACCTCGTCCTCGGCGGAGAGAATCACTGCCACGGCGAGCTCCTTGGCGATGTCAGACGATGGCCTAATCACAAGCTTCGATAGCTGCTGGTTAATAGAAAGCCGACGACGACACGCGCCAACCGTGCTTGGATCCCACTCGCTCGCTGCCTTGTAGGCGGCGAGCAGGATATTAAGCGTCGAGGCCACAGCACCTGCAGCACGATCTGGGGAATAGCTCAGCGCGATTGCCGTCAGACACTTTGCTGCGGCGTCCACGACCGCGGCGGCAAGTGACGTGGGAACCACGTCGGATCGCTTTGCCTTGACCTTGGCCAAGTCCTCAGCCGCACCTCTGTCAAGAACAGCGGCAAGCAAAAGGTCGGTGAGGCTGCGCATCAAAGCCTCGTCCTGTAAAAGCGGTGCCACCGTGCTATCCTTCGCGAAGGCCGTCAATGCCTTCAGCCACCCAACGGCACTGAGAAGCGTGGAAGTCGCCGAGCTACGGATGCGAGTAAAGAGAGACTTAACCAACTGACTGAGTGCCTTTGACTCCTGCAAACCGTTAACACTCATCAGGGCTATGAAGCAGCGGGCGGCATGCTTGCACACGGTCCCTACCATCTCCGATGTGGCGTCCCGCAAAAGTGGTTCGTGGCTGCAGGAACATAATTGACCCAAGGCCGTGAAAAGAGCCTTTTTTGCGTGCGGCAATAGTATTGACGGACGCGTTGTCCCTGTCGCGCTCCTGCTCCTCCACAGTGACCCTACTTGCGTACCTGGCCCACTCGGTGACAGAATTCAAAAGGAGAACCACCCACGATGTCGGGATGTTCGCGTTGCTGCTTTGGCAGACAAGCTCTACCATGTCTACAAGAGGCACGGCGCAGCGTGGCAGGAACGACGGGGCAGTGCGCGCAAAGACGATGAGTGCACGGAGCATGCCCTCCACCTCGCACCGGACCTCCGCGTCCACCGTTGCACCTTCATCGCCGCAGACACCACACAGGTTCTCGCGTAGACGCACAAACAACTCGTTGACGTGTTCCACCTCAACCGGGAGCATCATCTGCCTCGATAAACTTTCCTGCACAAACTTGAGCACGTGCCCCTCAACCCGGCCTTTGAGCGCCTTGACAAGTAACTCCCGTTCCCTCGCGTAGTGAAGGTGTCCCTCCGCACAACAGCCTAAGAACGCCTTGGAGACCTTGTCGTCCTTGGCGCGAAACAAGGCATCCCACTCCCCTTTTTCCGCGTGCGTCATGGTCTGCAAGAAGTTGAGAAGTCGATGAATGTTGTTGATCATCTCTTGCCCCTCAGCCGACTTCAGGTCCTTACTTCGCACCTCGGCACGCAGCTGGAAGAGACGCAATATCGTGAGCCGTAGCTGCGCCTTCTTCGCGGCAAAAGTGAGCAGCTTGTTAAAACTCTTGGGGCTGAGGTGAGAGCAAATTTTTGCAAAGCCGTCAGCGTAGGAGCGTTCCTGCGTGGCGTTCTCCTTCTCAAAGTCAAAGAGCGCCATACTTGCCCGCGCCGAGCGGCGACCGGTGGGCGACGACTGCGCAAACGCAGCAGACGACGCGTCGCCAGACGCCACCCGTGACGGGGGCGGAAGCATGGATTCAAAGCTAGCCTCCAACAGCGACACGCCCCCCTCAGCATTCAGGCACTGCATCACCGCGTCCGGGATCCACGGAAAGAGCAGGGCGCGGTAGATGCCGCCCAGCCGCTCCACCGCCGCTTGGCGGACCTTGACGTTTTTGTCGGCGACGCGCAGCCCGAGCGTCTTCTCCATTCGGGCGGACGTCACAAGCGACGGGGCGGCAGCGACGATGTCAGCGTACGCGAGCACCGCCGCGCGACGCACCAGCGCGTGCGGATCCACAAGGTGAAGTTCCACAAAGGGAAGCAAATCGCGCACGCGCTCCTCCGCAAAGCTTGCCGAGACTTTGGTGGAGTCCCCAATGGCGCTTGCCGCCAGCTGCGCCATTTCAATGCGCAGCGCGTGCTTCGGGTCGTTGAAGCGTTTGAGAAGCGCGAGAAAGGCGTGGCGGTACGTCGAGCTGGCGGCCTCATGGGCGCCAAAAGCCATGAAGAAACCACGCAGAAACAACAGGCGAATATCCGCATTTTCGTGCTCCAGGTACGGGAGGAGCGCAGGGACAAGTTGCCCGACGAGGTCAACATGCAGCTCCATCAGCGCCACGAGGCACTCCATCGCCCGCCCAACCCTGCGCAGTCCACGGCGCTTTTCTTCCAGACCCTCGTCCGTGACATCCGCCGCAGCCACTTCGCCCATGCCCTGCTCAACCAACTCCAGAACGTAGCCAGCGACGGCGGGGTGAATCACATCCAACGTTTCCAAAAAAACACGGGCGGCGATAATGGCACCAGGCGTTCGGCCAGTTTTCCGGGTTGTGCCTGCAACTGGTTTACTACCGGCCGTACTTACAGTTGCCCGGGTTGACTCCAGACGACGCAGCAAGGTGGGTGAAGCGGCCGTAATCTCCGCCAGAAGTGGGGCGATCTCATCGGGGGTGATGGATTTGGTTGCGCCAAGAATATCAACGAGAACCCTTCCCATTTCCGCAGCAGTTATTGCGGTGATCGCGTTGTCACTGTTTGTTGGGGACTCCTTTTCTGGACTTGCCCCAGCAGCCTGATGAATGCTACTAAACATGCATGTTAGGCGCTCCTGTACCGGCCGGCGACAGTGCGGAATAATGTACGCAAAAACGTGGGAAACGCTTGCCCGCTCAATGAAATGCTCGCACGTCTTCAAGCAGGTCTCGCCTCTGGCCACCTGTTCAAAGGGAAAAGTTAGACACGACAGGACATCATCGGCGTGGCTCGCGTCAAACGGTAGCGCGGCGAACGTGCCCTCCGCCGAGGATTCCTGCTTGTTGCCCAGCCGAACCAAGTCGGACAGCAGGCACCCTGTCATTTGCCGCACACCGTTAAGGCTGCTTTTCAAGTAACGGGGGTTGAGAAGCTCCTCGATAAAGGCCGCACTGATGGAAAAGGGCGGAGTTGCCGCCCGAAGTACGCGATGGCACTCGAACAGCCATGCTAGCAGCTGCGCGTCCGCCTTGCTGTGGAGCGCAGTCCCTGAAAGAACGGAGTCGCTGCTCTCGCCCGGGACTTCGCGGCGTGCCCGCTTGCTTGAAACCACAGGCTCAGTTGTTCGGTTGCCCTCGCTATTTCGCCCTCTTCGCGTGGCTGTGGAAGACATTTCCTTTTTCTTCCTTTTTTTTTCTATTTTTAATGTGTTTTTGCTGTTGTTGTGTGTGTGTGTGTGTTGTTTTTTTTTGCCTCCTTCTGCGTGTGTGTGCCTGTGGTTTCTCTGCCCCACCCTCCCTCGCTGAGGCCGCCTCTGTGTGCCGGCTACGCGCCGCGAAACTGCTTGCGCCGACGCGGGCAGGCAATCACGCACCCGCAGCGAGAGGGAAAAAGAAAGAGAAAAGAAAAATGAGGGGGGGGGGGGAAAGAACAAATAAAACAAAATTGAGGTAAACTCCAAAACGGGGATGCAGCACCGAAACAAACACTTCCAGAGCAAAGTTTCGTCTTTTGCTCGTAGAGCCTCCCCGCCGTGTCTCCTCAGCCCCGCCGCCAGCAAAACTTACGAGAAGCGCAGCAGGGGAGAAGGAAGGGAAAATAAGATGCACACACCCACAGAGAAAGAGAGAGAAACAAATAATAATCATCCGATAAACTTGGAGCTAAGAACTCCTTCTGCTGGACGAGACCGTCGGTTCTGTTCCTCCAGCCATGGGGCATTAATGCCAAAGGTGGCTGCGCCTCGCTGTAGTTTCTGCTTCAGCTCATCAATCTGCCGCTGCTGTTGAATGAGCAGCGCTTTGTACTCCAATCGCATCGCCCCCAGTTCCGCATCTTCCCCCACCGAGCCCTTTGCCCACTGATCCTCGCTGGAGCTCTGCAGTTGCAGCGAAGAAAGCATTTCCTGCTTTTCTCTGTATTCTCTGCAGCAAAAACGCCGCCTCATCCTGCACAGAGACAAAGCGGGCAGCAGTCTCATTCCTCCTCCTTCGTGAGGACACAGCAGTCACACTGCCACCCATCACGTTCCCGGCGTCCTCCTTTTTCCCCGCATCCTCATCGCTGTTGTCGTCACTGTCGCAGCTAACGCTATCCCGTATGCGGCGTATACCTCGCTCCAGGGCCTGCAGCGCCTCGGCAGCCTCCACCACTGCCTTGCGCCACTCTGCCGTTTCCTCTGCGCACAGCGGCGCGAGCGGTTGGCCCGTCTCGGCCAACTTGGGCTCGTGATTGGAGCCAAAGAAGACGCTCGCCTCATCCTCAAGCATCGTCTGCCGGCGGGCCGCATACTCCGCCAGCAACGCTTGAATCGCTTCCTCATGCGGCCTCTGCGTGCTGGCCCGTTCCTCCTCAAGCAAGAGTTGGGGCACCGAGGTGCAGTCGATGCGAGCTCTTGCCGCACTGCACAACTCGCGGTAAGTGACGCCAAACTTCCACCGCAGCTCTTCTCGAACAGCCTCCCTTGCGAGTATTCGGTACTGAGGCAAATTTGGGACGTTTGGAAAAGCCGCTAGGAGTTGCCCCGCACACGCCTCCACGAGGTCCTGGATGTGACGCTGCGCGAGAAAAACGGCAAACTGGACCTCAAACGCTGGCAAGCCGCACATATGGAGAAGGTCCTCCGAGGAAGAAATTGTGAAGTGCGACATTCTTCCCATGATCGCCGCATAGAATTGGGAAATGGCTGGTGAAGCCGCATCAACGGTGCCTCCACACTTCGCTTGCAACGCGCTTGCCCTCGTCTGCCGGTCCGCAGCAATGCCACCACCGAGAGACACCTGATCCCTGGCGTTGCTCATCACTCCGTTTGCCTCATTAAATTCAGCCATGGAGTACGGCCTCAGCGGTGCGGCTGAGTCCAACGGCGGGGGAATTTCAATGCGTTCACCGGCGTCCAGCAAACGCTTTTTTGCCGCCCTTGCAACGTCGCGCATATTCACCACACCCTTTGCTCGCGGGGAAAAGCCAAGTGCCTTAAGCGGGGACACGTTTCTGAGAGCGCTGCGCCAGGTATGCGAGTCCCCTTGGCGGTGTGCTTGATCCTGCCGCCCCGGCGTGGTTGCCACGGGGTCGATAAAAATGGAGTGATTGAACTCTTCCTTCAATGAGACCTGCGCCTGCTGAAGAAAAATTTCCCCCTTCTTTGGATCCGCAAAGGCCGTAACAATTCGAATAAGTTGCAGCACAACTGGGGCGTTGCGACAGTGAAAGCGCATCAGGTAGGAAAAGGGAGGGAAGACGGTGCTGGGCGCGGCGTCGCCCTCCGCAACCGCCTCACTTCGCCTGGCAGTACTGCCGCCGCCTCGCTCGCCCGTCTCGCGGGGGCCCACGAGATGCAGCGGCTGCCGACAACGCATGTAGAGGCTCTGCATGTCAAAATCCGGACCCAACACGCGCTGAGTGACAACGTCAACCCGGGCTGTGTCAGCGCCCGTGTCTGTGGCTGGTCCCAGCAGCGCCGCATTGATCACACGTCCGTCATCGGCGGAAAAGAGGTACAGCTGGCCGCGCTGCGATATTAACAGCGCGCAAGGCACCCAAGAGCCCTCAGGGCCAGTGGATCCCGAATACACATCGAGACGCGTGGCAAAGCATGGTCGGAGGGCATACGCAGCCGTCTGACCGGCACGCAGCAACCCCAGAAAGAGTGGACTCAACGCAATGACTCTGGGCTCCATCTGTGTCGCGGCATCGGAATTCATGGAGAGGGGAGGAAAGAACGCGTACCTACACGCACTGACGCGCATATTAGGGCGCGTCCAACGGCAAGGGACGGGGGAGGAGGAGGATAACAAAAAGCAAAGGAAAGATGGGGGTTTGGGTGCTGAGGCAGACGCAGCTCTCGGCGGCCCAAATCAAAAGGCAAACCTCACATACATATACACATAAATAAAAATAAAAACGAAATACGTTCAATAATGATCCCCAGACACAGGCAGGAGTCGTTCATAGCAAAAAATCAAATAGACCCCCTCGAAAGAGAACGGGACTCCCCGCAGTCACCGCAGCTCCGCCTTTCCCAGCATCGTTACCTCCACCGCCACTCGTGCTGGACAACAGCTGATTCCCCTCTTCAGACTGCAGATGCCGCTGTCGCCGTCGGCGCTGCTCTTCCCACTCCGCAATACGCTCTTCGGCATCCAGTTCCAACCTATGTATCTCCCTGTACCAATAGTGGAGCATCTTGAGCTCATTCTGCTGCTCTGCAATGAGGCCAAGGTACCGTTGTTGAACACGGGCTTTCGCAGCAGAAACTGACACTTCACGCTGCAATAAACAACGCTGCGCGTGCTCGCTGGCTTTCTTCATCTCTTGTTGTAGTCGGCGTAACACGCGACGAAGGCACACCACCTGATCTTCCGCCATGGCCGCCGCAGGTGTGCGCAGTGCGGCCTCCTCATCAGAGCCAAAGTGTGTCCGCGTTGCGCCGTCACGCGCGCTGAAGATGCGGGGCGCGGGACGCTCGCCTTCGCGGTGGGTGTAGTAATGCTCCAGCGCACGTTTGTATTCCGTTTCCTTCTCCCGTTTACGCGTTAACAACACCTGCACCCACCTTTCGTACGCGCGATGCCGCTGCTGTCGTCGCTCCTCCTGAAACTCCGTCTCTAACTTCTGCCGCAGCTGCGCCAACTCTTCCTGGTGCGTGGTCTGCTGCGCACGGCGGAAGGCAAGCAGCTCGCCACTGGGTTCGCTGCAGGCGCGCAGGTGGTGCTGTCTCGCCTGCTCCAAGGCCAGGGAATAGGCCTCTTCAAACTTGCGGTGCAAGAAGGAGACGAATTCGCCGCGTACCCGCGCGTCCTCCACCAACGGGAGAAGCGAATTTTTTGCTTGCGTCCTCGCCGTCGCGTCACTTGACTCCGTCGCCATTTTGTTGACAGCCGCCTGCGATGGCGGAACGCCGCCGACGCCGCCGAGGCGAAACGCCGCCTCCTCACTTGGCGGCGCAGCGGCCAACCGCGGCGTCCCCTGCTCCTCCTCCTCCGCCCCACCATGGGGCGATAGTCCAGCCGCAGGGCCCGTGGTCCACTCCCACGGCGTCTTCCTCTCAGGTGCTGCCGCGTCGCCGTGGCGGTTCGCGCCCTCACACGCGCGCTCCCCCAACTCCGCAGGCGGCGCCGGGGCTGCGGAGAGAAGGCCCCCCTCCGGCATCCCCCACCTCTTCCTTCGCCGCAGCCACGAGGCGGCGGCACACCCAATCCGCTGCCTAGCAAATACAAGACGTGAGTAGTAAAAAAAAACAACAACAACAACCGACGCGGAAGCGGTCATTTAAAACAGAGAGGGGGAGAAAGAAGGGTTGGAAGGGAAGCGAGGAAGCACACAAGTAGCAAAAAAAAAAAAAGCTGCACACACAAAAAGAGGGACCTTCCGGCGCCACCCCAGTGGCGTCGTCGCTTCGTTGCTCTCCCCGCCGCCCCACTTACACCAAACGCCCATTTCCCATTTCCCCATTTCCCCATTTCCCCATTTCCCCATTTCCCCATTTCTGCTTCAGCGAGCTCTTGCTCGCCTCTATCCGCACGGCAGTTGTGGGCCTCACGCCAAGTTCTGTTTTTCCCGAACATTTGCGCAGAAGCACTGCAGAGCCCGTAGAATAAGTCGCTCCCCCTCATTTGCCCCTTGTTGCAGCTCGGCAATCGGACTGCCAAGGAACCCCAAGTGCCCTCCAGAGGGCAGCTCAGCATATGTCACATTTGCATTGATGTTCGCGAGCCTCTCCCAGCGACGAATGCTTTGTGGCCTGCCGCAGATGGGATCATCGCGAGTGGCGATGCACAGGACGGGAACTTGTGCCGTTAACAGCGAAGCAAAGCAGTTTGCAGCGTTGTAGTACTCCTCGGCTGAACTGAAGCCAAAGTGTGGGGCAGTGATGTAGCGGTCAAATTGGGCAACCGAGCCTAGCCGGTACAAGAGCGGGTGGTTCCCCTTAAATAGCAGCTCGGTGTTTACAAAGGGTAGCTGTTGCATGACCGTCTTGTGACGGTCCGCGTAGGCAATCAGTCCCTTGACGAAGCCACGCCCGTACAAGAAATGACTCATAGCTTCATCCGACGCATTTAAATCATACGGTGTGTTTAAGGCAATGGCTGCGCTCAACTGGCTCGGATCCTTCCGGAGTCCCTGTTCTCCGAGATACTTGCAGAGGACAACCCCACCAAAGGAGAGTCCCAACGCAACCAGAGGCCTTGGTTGACCGCACTTCAGCCGTTCTTGGACTTGTCTCGGGTTAAAGTGGTTCTTTAACACATGGCGGAGATCCGCGGTGTACACAGCGCTAAAAAGCTGAGGTCGTTCCAGGGGCGTACCCCGAACCCCGCGCGCATTCAGCACCGCAACATAAAAACCCTCTCGGGAGAGCAGGGTCGCCGTGCGCCGTAAGTAGCCCGATAGCGAGCTGCTCAAAAGACCTGGGACAATCAGCACCAACCCCCGCACGGCTGTGCCGCCGTCCGGCGTTGGGGGCAGGCAGTCAATACAGAGTGGGTTGCCATCCTCCGCCGGCACCGTCTCACGGGCGTAGTCAACTTTACAACACGGACGCAGAGGGGCGAGAATGGTGTGCACGTGGCCATTGTACATGGGCCCCTCGTACTTGGTGCAGCCACCCAACCCGAAGGAATCGTAGACGGCAGAACTCCGCAGCGATCGGGCGGTCGCGACGCGGCGCTCCTTCCACGGGGCAAGCGTAAACTCCTTTACCCCAATCATCCACTCAAGTAGGCATATGGGCCAGCGGAAAAGCAGATTAAATAGCGTCCCTGGAACAACGTAAAATACAATGTGCACCACAAGGTGAAGGAGGAAGAACCCAACGTGACTTGAAAACGGCACCATTGGTCGGGGCGATAGATGACTAGTTGCTAGTGTAATATAGGTTTAAGTAATGCACTTAAAGCTTTAAAAACGCTCTCAGTAAAACGATAAAACTAGGGTGGAGGCTTTTGACCTAACGGTACGCCGCAGACACCCGCGGGGAAAATGGAATAAATCAACAAATTGAAAAGACACAAACGAAGCGAAGGTGCGTGGCTCATCAAACTGCCAAAAAAACAACAACAATGTATCTAATACACACGCGCTCTCAGAAGCACACATGGAAGCAGCAGCACTTCCTTCTTTGTTGTTGTTTACGTTACGGGGAGTGGAGTTTGTGTCCCTTACTTTCTTCTCGCTTTCTTCGCTCTTTTCCCGGATCCCTTCCTCACTCCTTCTGCAGGCTCCTCCGTCTTGCTCGATTTGCTCGCTTGCTTCTGCGGAGATGCACGCATTAAACCCGTAATATCAATAGTAAGTAAATAGAAAAAGAAGGCAAAGCCATCACACATGTATATATATATATATAATTTTTTTCCTCTCTCTCTGTTTTTCGTCTCATCCCGCCTCGTGTTCTTTTTTTCCCCCCCCTCGTTGTTTCTTCAAACTGAAGCGTGCTTCTGTTATCCTCGCTCCTCTTCCGGGTGTGTTGGGGCCGCGTAGGTGCGGCTGCACGATCCACCGCTCCCCTCAATTTACCAACAAAAGAAGAGGAGGAAAAAACAAACGGACACACACGCTCACGCCCACATAAAACAAAGAACCCCCGC